>NC_142747.1:11047086-11094586 GCF_051943395.1 Hippocampus bargibanti
CTGTGAAGCCGGTGTGCTAACCACTCGACTACCGGGCCGCCGATATTATATTATATTATATTATATTATATTATATTATATTATATTATATTATATTATATTATATTGATGAAAAGGTTTCTTCAGTCGTCATATGTACTTTTTTGAAGGTGTCGGACGTTTCGCTATGATAGGTCCCTACTCTCAGGTTGGGGGGAGCAGAGGACCACTCCCTGCGGCCCCACCGATTGTTCCTACATTCCTGACTAACTAAATAATGCCCCACTCCCTCCAGTATCACCTCATCAGCATTACTAATGTTGCCTAACCTATGTTGCCTAAGCAGGCTATTGCTTAGGTTAGACAACATTAGTAATGCTGATGAGGTGATACCGGAGGGAGTGGAGCATTCAGGCCAGTCGTTAGTCAGGAATGTAAGAACAATCGGTGGGGCCGCAGGGAGTGCTCCTCACAGAAAAAAGAAATTTTAAATAGGTGGGTTTTGAGATTCGATTTGAAGATGGAAAGAGAATCGATGTTACGAATGTTGGGAAGAAGTGAGTTCCAGAGTTCCTTTCTTTGAAATAAATCAAAGCTTTTGGGTACGCCTTATGCCTTTTACACAGGAAAATATGGGCTATATTATACATAAAACAACATTGTATAGGACATCTATTGGTTTATT
Source organism: Hippocampus bargibanti (assembly GCF_051943395.1). Lineage (NCBI taxonomy): Eukaryota > Metazoa > Chordata > Actinopteri > Syngnathiformes > Syngnathidae > Hippocampus > Hippocampus bargibanti. The sequence goes on from NC_142747.1 coordinate 11,047,751, forward strand.
TACTTACCATTGCTTCCTTATTTGTCAATCAGAGCTTCTTTGATTCAACTGAAAATAGGTTGGTGAGAAATAATTGGGAAAAACACGTTTTTTGTTGTTGTCAGGTATTTAATTAGGACGCTGGGTTGTTACTTATTATTGGGTGATTCTACACAACATCCCAAATTGAGCATTCCTAAACACTCTCTCTGACAGTCCACACTATCTAGGATCCTGCCATTTATCGTGTTCCTCAACTATCAGGCAAGGAGAATCTTGACAAACACTCAAATATTGAGGAGACAACCAAAGCCGTGTCAAGAGTCGTAAAGCAGCTGAAGTTGATGGCACCTACCAAAAATCTGAGAGCAAGGATGTTCACAAACTTTTCATCTGTTGTTGAGAGCAAGGCGAACTGCCGCAAGATCTTCAGAATGCTGCCATCATAACCATGGACAGCGCATGTGTCAAGGCCTGGGGGCCAAATCTTACCCGCCAAGTCATTTTATTCGGCCGCGAAAGCAAATAAGACTTGTTGAATTTGATGATGCTTGCTAAAGTCTAAACCAAAATTTTCAATTGTCCCACGTAAACCACAATAAGTCATAATTTTGTACTTGAAATTTCCCCAAATTCATACAAGCCCCCGAGAGGAAACCGTGTCTACAATGTGGCCCGTGGCAAAAAAATGACTTTGACACCCTTGCTGTACAAGAACAAGCACAAACGGTCTCGATGTTTCATCTACCAAGAAACTATCCTTCAAATGCTACTTTTACTCACCTGTCTGCTTGCATCCAGCAAAAAAATAATAATCGGGTGCTGGGAAATAAGTGACGTGGACAAAACTTGCAGTGGTTGCTACTTTATGGACTTTAATTATTATTATTCTTTTCCTTTCGGCTTTTCCCTACAAGGGGTCTTTAATTCAATGCTTATATTTGTACTCTGAGACATGAGATGCTGCTGTGTTTTGCAGTGGCCAAATATCTGTGCCAACACGGGGGTGGGGGGGGGTACAGACGAAAGAAAAGCAAGGGATTGCAATGAATGAGATAAATGATGTTTCTTCAAAGGAACTCAGCCAGTGGCGCCGTTGCTTTACGTCCCCTCCCCCACCCACTCACTTCGTTTAATTAAGAAAGCAATCCCTCTTTCCCCTGAGCTCACTCCCTCTTAGTCTCACGCGTTCTGACGGAAGCCACATTTAATAAATGATCATAGCGATAATGGAGGGTGGCAGGGACTAGCGTGTGGATGTATGCTGTCTGGATTGACATGCTTGCGTAGAAATGTGTTTATGTTTAGCTGCTAACACCACGCGGACACTTATCACAGCCTTGTTAGAGTAACACAAAATTAAGATTTTACACATGACATGTTAAATTAATGTTGGTGAATACCACAAAATAGGTTGATGATGGAATTACTTTAAAATAAGTCAAATGCCAGGAGACATGTTACTTTTGTCGCACTGTCAATTGCCAAAAGTTGCAGATTATCTATCAAAGAGGCCTGTTGACTTCCTGTGATTAAAATAGCCCCATTCATTTAAGGGTGACTATTGGTAGCACTGCATGATTCAAGCGAAACTTTTTGTTTCAGCTCACTGTCAAACTATGATGAGCACATTGGAAAGATGACATTTTCACTCTTAACTCATTCATTGCCATTCCTGAATTTGTTCTGGATTTGTTTTTTCTTGCAAAGGTGCGGGGTTGCCGAGAAAGCATTGGTCAAACCTATGGCAATGTTTTTCCCTTCCACGAGTGGGGCAGCATTTGCCTTTTGTACAGCTGCCCCCATTTTCAATGCAGATATCTCCCGACCCGCATACCATAGAAATTAACTATTGTTGTCTGATGAAAGAAGAGAAGCTAAGGTTTCTTATGCTGTATTGAATATTTGTCCTAAAATTCAATATTCTGAGGTTCCTGCAATTTGAGTGAAAATGACAAAAACCCTGGCACTAGGGTGTTCACATTCAGTGGTGTTTACCTTTTTGTGAAAAGGGCTGAACCAACGGAATTACCGTATTTTCCACATTATTAAACCACCTAAAACACTTCAATGTTTTCAAAAGCTGACCATGCACCTTATATTTGTCCATAGATTTATCCTGGCTGCTTCCTAAAGGAAAATGCATACAAGTAAGTCGCGGTAATGCATTTTACAAGACATTACACAAAACAAAAGTTTCCTCCTACATTCTAAAAACATTCATGGTAGGGTAACGGAACACTTTGAATCAACCTTCGATGTGATTGTTCGTTTGTGTCCTGTGATTGACACCAGTTGTCCCATCTGACCAGACAGTATGCAAGGTACACTCGAACTCACCCCTCGCCTGAAGTCAGCTGGAATAGCCTTCAGAAAATCCATAACCCTTGTGCGGAGAAGAGGCTTAGATAATGGATGGGTGGATGAATGAAGTAAATGCAATTTAGGTTGATGTCTGTGTTTAAGTGATTGATAATAATGATGACTTAGCAGTCGGTGTAAGTGCAGCCACAGCTGTGCGTAGCTGGAAATGAACGATGTTCTGTTATCATTGAAAAAAATGTAACGAGCCATCGTTCTGGACGAGGACCAGTATGCACTGTAGATGAGTGGCAATCCATCTGTTTTTCACGTCAGCACCAAAATATCGCCAGAATCGTCCTTAAAATACAAAGAGTAACTTTATAAATGAAATGTGCCGGGTAACTATAACCACTATAAGAAGTTGCTTTCACTCTGACCATTAGTAATTAGTTTATCTCGAGTGTGACCGTGTATCAATTTCACCGCGTGTCTCTCCTTCATTGTCTGCCAATGATGATGTAGATATACAAAATCAAAGCGGCGTAACGGTGACTTGAATGACAATCAGCAACTAACCGGAAGCTTAAATTCATCGATAAATGCACTCAATTATACAAAGCTCTGTCCTTGGCTACCGCTGTCCACGTTGCTCTTTCTCAGTCAAGCACAAACGCGCCCTGTTGGCTTCCTGTGTTGACAGGAAGAGAGTGCCTTTTCACAGTCGGCCAAGACACGCAGCTGAGCGGAAGATGAGCCCCCATTTGGAGATGGTCTCTTCGTAGCCGTCTCCCCCACTCCTTCCCCCTTGGCGCTTGCTTCATCAGACCGACATTCATGTATGTCTTATTTCGGCACTTGTTGAATCAACTCAGGTCTGATATTTTTTGGGACGCTTCGTCCAGTTGTGATCTCTACATGTTGCACATTAAGTGATACCTCAAACATTGACTGCACCTCATCAAGAATAATAAAAAAAATGGTTTACTGGTCAATTTTGTTTACCCCAACTGGATGGAAAAACGGAGCTTCTACTCACTAGATCATCTCTAAGAGTGCTTTCCTCCTCCTGACTGTTCTCCAAACATTCCCTACCCCCAAGATTTACTTGAGTGGGGGATTTATGAAGAGCTGGAAGAAAACAGGCTGAACGGCAATTGTTGAGTCGTGCTGTGCGTGCAAACATTTGTTTATTTTTACTTTGTTCGCACCTGACAAAGACTTCATCATTTTATACACTGCTTTGAAAGACAATTAACTAATTAACTGCCAGACATGTGCAAAAATGTGTTCACTCCAGTGCCAGGGTATTTGTAATCGTCATTCAAATTCTAGGACCCACAGGATATTGAGTTTGAGGACTACATAAACATAAATGCAGTGTAAGAAACCTTAAACTCTCTTTCATCAGAAAAAAAGATAATTCCTAAATTGTATGGGTTTGGAGTTTCGATGAAAAGGTTTCTTCAGCCGTCATCTGTCATATATATAAAAAATAATGTATCAGGCTTTTGCCGCATCAATTCATGATAGGAAGTAGTCAGTATCTTTTAAGTGTGGAGGCACCCTCTTTCAAGCCTATTAAGGTTGGCCCCAGCCCACACAGCCAAAGCAGCGTAAAATTCCAGTTCCCTCCGAGCAAAACGAGCCACACCTTCCTCCAACATGTGCATGTGCTGAAATAATGCTTGCCGTGGCATCAACTGTCATCTCATGGCAGTCAATTTGCCACTTGAAATAAACACCCTGAAGTGTTTTGAGGAACGATTGTTTGTGTGAGCAGCATCGCTCAATCACTCCCTTGAATGTTCTTGATATGCAGCTCAAGCTGTGCCGACCAAGGTTATGACATCAATCTCAAGCACAAACGTCAATAGACCGTAGAGTGTAACTTGGATACGGAGTGATATGAGAGAGGGGTGAAGCATATGAAGGGATCAACGGACCCGTGTGCGCACATTGTATACTGCACCTCCTCATGGGGCTTAGCTTCATTTCATCAAAACAGGGCGGACAGTCACATCACATTGATCCAATTCATTATGGCAAATCGAAAAGAATCAACTGACATTTTGACAATATTGTATCAATTGTATGAAAAAAATGATGTCCACTATTTATTCCTTTCAATCAAAAGGATTACTTTTGTACGCAAACAAATCCGATCGCATGCAATTAAAAATGGTACGGCTATGTAAATGTTGTTTACCAATGATAATTAGCATCCATGCTCATTGGCCCCTTCATTTGCTTCACCCTTCATAATTTACCGAGCTCCATCGTGTGAGCAATAATTAGATATTAGCTTCACAAAAGATTACACTTGCCAGATGGATTGACATTTTGAGGCTCTGCCAGTAAATGGATTTGTATTCACGTGTGAGTAAAGTACACATTCAAAGGTAAAATGAACTATTTTTATGCCTATTTTGCCTAGTTTGCAAATACACAAATCACCTAAATATAGAGAATGCGCTAATGATGTTTTTGCGCATGACAGATGTTGTGAGATGGACCCTGTCAGGTTGGAAATCTTGTTCTTCAGCTGGTTCAGTTCTTCATTTGTGTTGGTCTAAATATTCAATCAGCGGGTAGCAAGGTGATATACAAAAAAGAATATTTATTTATCAGGCAGCTACAGAATGCTCTTCACGGGAGAGGGAAGAAAGCCAAGGAGAGAGAGAGAGAGCGCGTGGCCAGCAAATATAGACAAGAGGAGTGATGTCATATTGAAAGGGACCTATCATCTGCTAGATACAATCATGAATATTATATTACATTACATATATAGACTAACTAACTGATAAGAATATGTAGAAATGAAATAACATTGGATATCTTTAGGATGTGTATATAACTAGTTCTAACAGACCTATGGGCTCAAAAGATTCAAGGAAACAGCATAAAAAATCCAGTCAAGGACACATTTGTAACCATTGGTATCATGTTGATTGGAAGAAGCATGAATTACAGTGATTGAGTAGCCGAGCGTGTTGTCATAGGAGGGAAGGATGGGACAAGTTCTATGAGGGTCAGTTGAGAGCAAATAAAAAGAGATGGAATGGTCAGATTTGTTTAAGAGGACAGTGATGTGAATGTCCATGAGAAAAAAAGGAAGTGGGCTCTTCGAAGGGTGGGAAAGAGCAAGTATGGAAATATGGGAAAGAAAGAAAAAAAACGTTTTTTTAGGGGGGGTGAAATACAAATCTATTCAGACTAAAGTGTTTCTGTATTTGCAGCACCTTTCTGATTGGTCGCAATGTCCAATTGCCAATCTTTGCAGCCACAGTCAGTGGTGATGATAATAGCTATATTTAGCATGCTTATGGTTTTGGAGATGGAAAGGTACAGTCGTACCGGGGCAGGACTAACTGTTTTGTAGCTTGCGGCATGCTGTTCCACTTGTGGGATAAAGGGACTCAGCAATGTAATTTGTGGGTCACTTGGTGCTTTGTAGTATACAAGATTCTTTAAGTGAAATGAAACTCAGTTTTTTTAATCCAAAACAAGTGCAAGGGGGTGTTTTAAATCAAGCTGAGTTCAGCTTGATTTAGAAATAATAAGAAATAATTAAGAAATAATGTATTACTGCACAGTTTGAAAACAAGATGGGGGAAAAAAGCCAAGCGATCCGAAATACTCATTTGGAAAATTGGAATACAAAAACAAATCTGTTTCTGTAAAAGACCTTATGTTTATTGGATAAATGAATGCAATCGCATAAATCGTGTTACCGAAGAAAGGCGAGAAAGTAATAGGCTCAAATGCTAATTTCATCAATACGGTTAGATTTTTACGGTTAGATGTTTATGTTTGTTAAAGTAATTATAAGTGCCTTGCATGCTGGGTCTGAGAGGACAGTAATTTCATCTGTGCTGTATGTCATGCATATTAGCATATTTGACAATAAAGCTGACATTGACTTTTTGACTTTGAGATTTTTACAAACGTAAAATACACTATTGAAATATTTTCAGGACATATGAAGCCATCTCTGATTAGCTTTGTGAAAGAATACCTGCACATGTATTTACATACAAAAATGATTTTCTACTTAGTTTCTTATCTTCTGTGTGCCATTATATTTTTTTTGCCCTTTCGTCTTGACTTTAAATCAATTCATGCCTGGATTGTCACAGCTCGCTCATTTACACATCTAACCCTGCGGTTATGTAAACACCATTACAGGTAATGCATATCTAAATTTCACATGCTTTGTTGTAATAAACATACACTACTTGTCAAACATTACCTGACTTCTACAGAATAGAATACACAAGTTGCTTGTCACGGTTGCGGGAATAAAGAAAATTAAGCATTTCACAATTTGCAGCACCGCTGAGGCAAGAAATATCAGCGTGCGGTTATCAAAATGACACACTTGTAGTTAGTTACTCACATTTGGGAGAATGTCTGTACTCTTTGGTTGGTAGTGTGACTTGTTCTGATCGGTTATTCAAATAATTATGAGATTATTTTCTTCTGCAGAAGCATAGTCATAAACCGGACTGAATCAGATGTGTTGGATGAATGAGACATCGAAAACACTGCATGCAAATAGAGGGACCGCTGTTAATCTCTGCTTTCGAGTTTAGTTAATTTTCAACAGGAAAGCACTTTGGGTAAGAACTCTGAATTCCATACACTTTATGTACTGCTCAACATAGACATGGTCAGATTTAGCGCACTAATGCATTAGCCATGTTCTTTGGATTTCAAGGTGATTCCTGCATATTTAATCCCATCAGTCTAAGAGCAAAGTAGCCTCCACTAAATCCCAGAACACAGAGATTCCATTTTAAGTGTGTGAGTGTGGATATATATATATATATATATATATATATATATAGTAAAGTCTCGTTATATCGATATTCAAGGGAGTCCGAAAAAATATCGATATAACCGGGACTATCGATATATCCGACCCTGTTTGCATGTAATTTTCTCCGTGCGTGCATAGAAACAGTATCGATATAACCGGGACTATCGATATATCCGATATATTGTATATGCAGTGGCGGTCCGTGCATTTCACACCTAGGCCTTCAATGAAGTCCTACTTAGTCCGACTTAAACAAATATTCCTCGTAATACCATAATTTATGACACAACGGCTGGAGATATCATTTACAAAAGCACACGCACACAGTACTGGGCGTGGCATCACCTTAATCGTCTACAACACAGGCTATTTTCCGGAGCAATTACACATCAATAAATCTGCATCAGCAATTAGAACTTGTCACTATACGTGATACTGCAAACTCTTAAAAATAAAAGGAAATTTAAAATCATTTGTTCACAAAGTTTATGCAACCAAGAATATGCAATCTTTAACAAGATTTTACCCTAAATTACAAAATGTCAGTTTAATATAAGGAAAACAACAAGATGTTCACAAAACGAACTATTTGTTGAAAATAAAAGTAAACAAATCTTTTTCATTTGTTCTTGAGAATAGGCCTACATGCGACAGCGAGTTGTCCTCTCCTTCAGCCATTGTGAGTTAAAAAAGCAAGTAGATATACTTGGTTTTTCTGCTAAAGTTTCCGGGTCTGATCTGTTGTAGCTTGGTTGATTTGCATAGCGCTGCCTCCGCTGAGGGCTGAGGTAAAGTGAGTATCCAATCACAGGACGCGTACATGTCATGTTCAACGCGAGGCCCTCTAGCTGGCCTTACTGTGCCAACTCGTGATCTGATTGGCTATCGCAACTATCTATCAACTACATGTGCCCGTTCATGTACAGCGCACAGACGCCCTCACTGTTGATTCTGAAGGCGTCGGTCAGATTTCATACAGCCCGGTGACACAAGCTAGCTGAATTCTGGTTGGATTAAAAACTCTGACCTAAAACTACAACACTGAAAGGAGCATAACCAAATGGATATTATATAACATCAAGAAAACAGTACGTAGAATAATTATATATATATTTAGAAAATTTTTTTTTTTTTTAATGAAATTGACTTTTATTATAATTATGATAATGATGTCTGATTATGTTAGGCCAGCAGAGAAGGCCTTGCTGGCTCTGACGGCCCACCACCATATGTATATGTATATGTATATGTATATGTATATGTATATGTATATGTATATGTATATGTATATGTATGTGTATGTATATTTACATATTATATATATAATATAGTATATTATATATATATATATAATATAATATAGTATATATATATATATAGTGACAGATATACTGTTAAAGCCATTTTCAAGACGGACTTTTAAAGAATAGATGGACATTCTTATAGTTGGACAGCTGAATGGTGGCACTACTGAAGGCCTAGGAGTGACGTGCACTGCCCGCCACTGGGAGAACCCAGCGAAAACTCAAGGAGTAGTGTCTGAAACTCATAAACAAAAGTTAGCGGACACCAGGGCAGACAACTCTGCCATAAAGTTCCCTGCCCCATTTTTCACAACTTGAAACACAATAAGACGACTAGTCGCAAAAACAAAAACAAAAACAGTGTTGCGAAGTATAAAAGATTTTTTTTTAAATTAAGGAAGGATTTGCTGCCGTGCCGTGCCGAGTATGCAAATAGCCAAACGAAAGTTCGTTTTACAATTTGGCAATATCAAACAAGGACAAGTTGCCTCCGGGCACACGTTATTTCAAACACTGCAAGGAGGAAATGCAAACTGCTAATACAAGAGACAGAGTTGAGATTCCAAACTTGATTATGTTTTGTGAATACATGGTGTAAATCCTATTACTGGGGAAATATAGCGCATGACAACACACACAGATGACCAACAACCATACACACTCAAATTTTCACCATGACTGAGTGAGAATCAATCCCGCGCTGCCCGGACGGGTCAGTCAAAAGTACCACTACACCATTAGCGACAACGGCTCTTTCAAATAACACTCAGCAGCAATTAGTATGAGCCATCTCTGCACCATTGATTTTGTGCGATTGCAATGGTCATTAAGACATGAGAGCAATGGCGGACTAAAAGGGCCTATTTTGAAAATGAACATTATTTTAGCACAAGAAATCAATATTTGTCTGGAAAAAAAGTATTTCAAAATGTCTGCTACCAAAAACAAAATAAATGAAATGCTTATTGTCTACCAGCTGCTGAGGAGCATCCTTAAAGAGCACAGAATATGACAACATACTTGTAAATATTTGCCCTACTGCCTGGATAGGCTCCAGTACCCCCTGTGACCCTTGGGAGGATAAGCAGATCGGAAAATGGATGGATGCTGCAAGCACTGAGTCGAACACTGGCAGGCGCATACTGATTCTGACTTTTCAGCAATAGCAAGGGTACCGCTTTTGTGGGGAAACGGTAGGAAGATTAATTATGCCTGTCATACCGCTGAAATTGAAACTGAAATGGTGTCACGTGAATGACATATAAAATACCTCCTCACTCTGCCATGTCATTTTGGATGAGACTCAAATAGTTTACTCCGCCGTTGTACAGATTGTTCCACAACTGCTTCACGTGAATGTTTTTCGCCTGAGGGAACGCACATGCATGACGTGTCGATGAGCTACAGTTCTGGACTACAGAACGTATGAGACTGACTTTGTTTGTCTTTTGTCAACACATATGTTGACAAAATGTGTGTTTCCCTCAGTCGACATGCCACACTTGTACTCAATCATCAAAATAATGCTCTACACTGCATCTTTAATCTGCCATCTTTTATTATTTACGAGCTGTCATCCTTTGCGTATTTTATCATTTTTAAATTCAAACAGCATTTATGGAAACTGTGTACGCAGGCTCAAGCACACAGGAAAAGAATCACAATTGTGCATGATTACTGAGACTAAATAAATTGTGTTAGATTACTGATTGAGGGGGATTGAAAAGAAATTGCTACAAAACTACCAAAGTCAAAGCTAAAGACTGAAGATGAATGTGTTGCAAGTATAGTTGGACTCAGTCCTGTCGATAAAAATATTTTACGAGTCCAATGGCCAAGTCCAAATTAAAAGCCAAGGAGTACGAATCAAGTCCGAGACAATGAAAAAAAATATACAGCATTGACTCGAGTCGTTGTCGCCAATTTCCAAGACCCACAGTTATTTTACTGCTGGCAGTCCCCAGTGGATGATTCCCAGCTCAATAAGCATAGAGAATGGAGGTGGCCATCTGGATCATAGAAAAGCAACGAAAAGCCGCAACTCGCAGCGGGAAAAACTTGTTGCTGCTTAGGGAGCAGCAGAGAGGCAAAAATCATTTTACTGTCTATTTCTCGACGGGTAAATGTCCTTGTTCCTCGGCAGACTCAACCTCATCCTCAGAGCACCACGTCCAGTCTTCCCTTTAGCTCTTTCTATTGCAAATATTCTTTTAAAAATCGATGAAAAGGTTTCTTCAGCCGTCATCTGTACTTCTTTGAAGGTGTCGGACGTTTCGCTTCTTATCCAAGATGCTTCTTCAGCGAACTAAAGTATTACTGGTAGAATTGGCCTATATATATAGCCCTAATGTCCAGACATGGCTATGATAAGTCCCTGCTCTGAGGTTGGGGGGAGCAGAGGACTACTCCATGCGGCTCCACTGATTGTTCCTATTGTCCTGACTAACGACTGGCCTGATTGCCCCACTTGCACCGGTATCACCTCATCAGCATTACTAATATAATGATGAGGTGATGCTGGAGAAAGAGGGGCAATCAGGCCAGTCGTTAGTCAGGACAATAGGAACAATCAGTGGAGCCCGAACCTCAGAGCAGGGACATATCATAGCAGTGTCCGGCACCGCCACGTCTGGACAGTAGGCATATATATGTACGTAGGAACGATCCAAATTGAACCTCACCCCACCATGGCGATTTAGTGAAGGGTTTTGCTGTTTCATGAAAATAGCTTCTTTGACTCCCCTTTCAAAACATCTATTTTCTATCGCTAAAATGTTAACATCATTGTCGTCAACTGAGTGGTTTCCTAGCTTTTATGTGCATATGTACTGCCGCTTGATATAAATAGGGCCAAAAACTAACAGCAAAATATTTAGTTCGCTGAAGAAGCATCTTGGATAAGAAGCAAAACGTCCGACACCTTCAAAGAAGTACAGATGACGGCTGAAGAAACCTTTTCATCGATGGACCACTCCTGTACGACTGAGAGCCTACACAGACGTATTCTTTTTAAATATCCTTGTATTTAACCACCGCAGTCGCTTCCCCTCTCTGAGACATTTACCCCGAGGGGGGCTCATGTATTGCAGCAGGGTGGCCATTGAGCAGCTTCTTGGCATACACAAAATGAGACAAGGGTACATGCTCTTCATAAAACATTATAAAAAAGGTCTCATAAATAAGCACATAAAAGAGGAATGGATAGAGTGAATGAAAAATAGATGTGTTGGACTTAAAAAAAACTACATTTACAGCAATATCAATTCATTACAGCTATTAAGTGCTGTAGACCAGTTCACTTAACTCATTCAGTCCCAGCCATTTTCAAACTTTCTCAACGTCGCCATGTGAAAAAAAGGAAAAATATACAAAGATATAGAGAGTGTTAATTGTCTGGATTCTCAAAAAAATATGTTAAAAAAACTTTGATCATTTTTTTCCCTTGCTTATACTTTTTTTTTGCCTTATTTGATCACTGTTTGCCAGACTTACTCACTTGAAATTATTTGGTCCAATCAATTCGTTCACTCATCCCACAGTGTCATTTTCAATCTTGCATTCCCTCTCACTAATTGCCTCCCTTATCGCCGCCTGCTCATACTTGCCAAGCGAAGGTTGACAAGCGAGTTACGATTTACGGTTTGCATGTTATTGCATGTTGTGGAAATCAAACGGTGTTCCTCTATTACTTTCTTCTCATGCTTCCTAGCCTTTAAATTTTTATCCTCAAGATTTTGCTCACTTTATGTTGTGACAACTGAGCTATAGCACTTTTTGCACCAAGAATACTTACAACACACACACACACACACGCACACACACACACACACACACACACACACACACACACACACACACACACACACACACACACACACACACACGCACAAACACACACACACTCTCTCACACACACACACACACACACACACACACACACACGCACGCACACGCACACACGCACACATACACACACACACGCACAAACACACACCGTTGACCGTTAGCTGTCCATCATAGGTGATGATGACGCTTGCTCCAAGGGAGGGGATGTTGGGGGGGGGGGGGTTAGCGACAGTGTCGCTGGTGCCACTTCTCATGGGCATAGAGCCCAATCCTTGAGCCGCAGACATGTCCGCAGGTGGAACATGGGAGGCCGGATGCCAGGCGGGTACCAGCCGCCCGCTGGTGCCGTTGAATGTGTCTCTCAAATTGTCTGTCTTGGTGGATTTGATGTATTTCAGAGACTATCCTGGCACAAGTGGTCTGCCAGGTTTGTCGGTTGGAGGCCAAAGTTTCGAGCTGCGTGGTGTTGATGATGGCTCGTTTGAGGAGGTCCCTGGTGTTGTCATGATCTGGTTGGCGACCAACGGGGGGCGCTGTCGGCCCCGCCTGCACCTGCGCAGGTGCTGGTCGTTTCCAATCAGTGACACTCAAAAGGACCCCCGGCACAACCATTCGGTGTCGGGTAATTATTGAATGTCATTGTTGTTTGATGCACTGTTGTATGATGTTGAACGCATTGTATGCTGTTGTATGCAATTGTATGCATTGTGTGCAGTGTATGTGTTCGTTTATCCTTGGCGGACTTTTAATCTTGGTTTTCTTTTGATACTTTGTATTTTTTCTGTTCAGACTTTATTTTAATACAATTTATCAAACACAACCATGTGCTCCCTCCTGCCTGCTTTTTGGGATCCGCACCCGCCATCACCACCTTGCAAACCGTGACAGGTGTAGTCCTTGAGGTGTCGCTTTTGCCCTCTGCAGAGCGCTTCGCATCTTTCAGCTGTCCATAGAGGACTTGGCGGGGCAGGTGGTGATCGGGCATGCTGATGGTGTGTCCAATCCACTGAAGGTGTTTCTTTGCAACTGCCGCTTCCATGCAGATAGATTTTGTGCACTGAAGGATGTCTGAGTGGAGAACTCGATCTTCCCAGGACAGGCCAAGGATCTTCTGCAGGCTCCGGATAGGGAAGGCCTCAACGGTAGTCATGTGCCGGCGGTATGTGGTCCATTTTCTGCCTCATAGAGGAGAGTGGACTGACACACTGCGTTGTATACGGCAATCTTGGTTCCAGGTTTCGGTTCGAAAAGACTCTGCTGCGTAAACGACCAAACGAAGACGAGGCTTTATTTATACGACTGTGTACTTCAATGTCAAGGGAGCAATCGGAAGACAAAGTGGAGCCAAGGTAGGTAAAATGATCCACGAATTTAGTGAAATGCCATTGATGTGAAGGCTGGGTGGTGTGGGAGTTGGAGACACTACCACACCACCACAGCTCTGTGTTTTTGATGTTGATGTGGAGACCAAAAGACTGGTACAAGCTAGAAATGGTGTTGAGAGCATGCTGCATAGATTCTGAGCTGTGAGCTAGTACACGACAGTCATCAGCATACTGAAGTTCGCAGATGTGGCAGATATTAGTCTTTGTGAGGGCCTGGAGCCGTCTGATGTTGAAAAGATTTCCATTGAGGCGGTACTCCACCCGGATGCCATCTTCATGTCCGATGCCTTTGTGAAATAGGCACGTGACGGCAGAGAGGAAGATATTAGAGAGCACTGGAGCCAAGACACAGCCCTGCTTCACCCCAGCGTTCACCCCGAAGAGCTCTGACTCGAGCTCTCCAAAGAGTACTCTAGCTTGCATCCTGTCATGCAGCTGCTGGAGGATGCAAAGAAACCCCGAAGAGCTCTGACTGGAGCTCTCCGAAGAGTACTCTAGCTTGCATCCCATCATGCAGCTGCTGGAGGATGCAAAAAAACTTGGGTGGTACCCCAAGTTTGGAGAGGTTTTCCATAGCAACTCATGGTTGACGGTGTCAAATGCGTTGTTGAGATCTATGAAGGCTATGTAGAGGTCCAGGTGATGTTCTCTGCTCTTCTCCATAAGCTGCCTTAATACAAAAATAATATATGGGGTAGATATTGTCTTCCGGAAACCAGACTGCGTTTCTTGAAGCACAGACTCGGAGAGATGCTTGACCAGCCTACTGGTGGAGGAGAGAGATTCCTCGGCTATTCCCACAGGCTGTTTTGTCCCTACAATGAGACTACAATGATGTTGGCGTCCTTCAAGTCCTGTGGGAGCTTCCCATGTTCCCAGATGTTTGGTATAAGGAGGTGCAGATGACGCGTGAGGAGATAACCTCCGTGTTTGTAAAGTTCTGCAGGGATGCCATCAGGTCCAGCACTTTTGCTGTTCTTAAGGCTCATGATGGCTTGCCTGGTCTCTGAAAAAGATGGTGGGATGTCGAGGCTCGTGATTGGCGGCAGGTCTGGACACACACACACACACACACACACACACACACACACACACACACACACACACACACACACACACACACACACACACACACACACACAAAACAAAACAAATATAATTAATTCTACCGTACTTTCCGGTGTATAAGGTGCACCGAAGTATAAGGCGCATCCCCAATGAATTGTCTATTTTAAAAATGTTTCCAGAAAAAGGTGCACCAGACTATAAGGCACATCTTTAATCAATGAAAAAAATCCAAAGATCCAATCCAAATATAATATCTAAATACGTATATAAAGGTTTTCCAAATATAAGGCACACCACACTATAAGGCGCTTCAGTAAAGGCTGGGGTTACGCAATACTCCTCCTACAGGAGTAAATGGAGTTGGTGACTGCTGACAGTAATTGCGAGACCTGTTGTGGCTCAATATTATTTCACATATAAGACGCACCTGCGTATAAGGCGCGGGGTCATCTTTGGTAGAAAATTAAGGCTTTTGGATGCGCCTTATACACTGAAAAATACGGTAAATATGTATATCGTTCAGGCCATACATAGATAATCAGTCAATCTCTCCTCTCATTTCTGCAAATATCTTAACCCCACATCACTCTGTGGCAAGGAACCACCATGTTTGTTTTTAACTTTTTTATATCTCCATTTAACCAGGACCATTGCCACCTCTGCTTTCTGTCATTTGCTCCAAGGTGGTCATCTTTCTCCCTTTGTATCCTTTGCACGCATCATTTGGTTTTGTCTCATCACTCCTGTGTGTCCCATCAAGTACACTCAATACCAACAACCTGATATTATAGCCCACGATCTCATTTTAACTCCAGATCCTAAGCCTCACGTATGGTGTATACATGTATTACCCGTGTGTCAATGACCTTATCCACCAGGAGCAAAGCTTTAAAACATATGACATGATCATTCAAACACAAGCTTTAAAACTGTATGAGATCAGTGACAAACAAAATGTCTTTGAGCCCATACGCAACGCACCGCCCCTAAAATGCTAACTTAACAAATATACATTCAAAAACAGTAGCTTGATTCTGTTCACCATATTTTTAACCACCTGGTAACACGCTCATCACACACACACACACACACACACACGCACACGCACACACACACACACACACACACACACACACACACACACACACACACACACACACACACACACACACACACACACACACACACACACACACGCACGCACGCACGCACACAAACACACACACACGAACACACACCT
Organism: Hippocampus bargibanti; assembly: GCF_051943395.1. Lineage (NCBI taxonomy): Eukaryota > Metazoa > Chordata > Actinopteri > Syngnathiformes > Syngnathidae > Hippocampus > Hippocampus bargibanti. Next base: position 11,063,696 of record NC_142747.1, read on the forward strand.
TTCACCAGGAAAGGGATGGGTTCCGTTAATAATACATCAATGCACTGTGTGTGTGTGTGTGTGTGTGTGTGTGTGTGTGTGTGTGTGTGTGTGTGTGTGTGTGTGTGCGTGTGCGTGCGTGTGTGTGTGTGTGTGTGTGTGTGTGTGTGTGTGTGTGTGTGTGTGTGCGTGTGCGTGCGTGTTTGTGTGTGCATATGTGTGTGCGCTGCTGCCCACGAACAGCCCGATCTGTGATGACCCTTCATCACCTTTCAGCCAACAGGAGAGGAAGCCATGAAAACCACAAGAGTGACTGCAGAGGATTAAGAAGAGGAAAGAAAAGTAGGTCACTCCTGCATCATAATGAAGGCTATTGAGTATAATTTAATTATATTAAAGATTAGATTCCTATCTCGAAGTGAAAATGTGGAGGAACCACAGTGAGTTGGAAGCAGCGTGTGGAATAAAGCAACTTGTATTTAGTAGTTTTACTGCTTGTTTGGCTTTATATTTATTCATAATTTACACGAGCACTCATCACTTTCAAACAGAGGTGTGCATTTTATAATATGCTGCTATTATTCATCATCCGTCAGCATCCTGACTACTCATCCGTCACGGTCAGTCCATCATTTTATTTTCACGTCGATCAAAACTGACATTGTCATTTTATTTTTTAACATTTCCATCATTGCTTTCGTCTGTAAATTTCACCAGTCCGTCAGTCTGTCAGCCAGTTCTACTATATTATATGTATATTCTTTTCAAGGCAAGATTATTTATGTCAAGTTACATTGAGGCCATGAAGAAGAAAATTCCCATTAATGAAAACTTAAAATATAGTCAACAACATTCAAGGAGGGTGGCCCGGCACACCAGATTCACAGTGCAGAGGTTGTGAGTTCAAGACCCTCCCTGTGTGGAATTAGCATGTCCTCCCGGGCACACATGGGTTTTCTCCGGGTTCCCTGGTTTTCTCTCGCATTCCAAAAACATGCATGGCAGGCTGATTGAACACTCAAAAATTGTCCTGAGGTGAGAGGGTAAGAGCGAATGGTTGTTTGTCTTTGTGTGTCCTGCGTGTGGCTGGCAACCAATTCAGGGTGTCCCCCGCGTACTGACCATAGACGACTGGGATAGGCTCCAGCACCCCCTGCGACCCTAGTGAGGAATAAGCAGTACAGATAATGGATTTGCGTTTGGGTACTCATGGTATGACAATATGGTTTAGGCGTATATGAGAGAAAAAAAGGTGAAGGTGGAAAAAATATATCTATAAACGTGCGTGCATGTGGCTCTCGTAACCTCGGCAGTTTGGTCCCCCGTCACTTGTTATGCTTCAACCATTCCTTTCCACAGCCGATGTGTTTCCTGGCATTGTACCTCACTCGCGTGTGTGTGTGAATGTGTTTGTCCCTATCTTAGGTGCAAATACTTTCCATGACTCGGTCAAGCCATTTTGTCATGGGTCAGCGATGGCTTTGTAAAATATTTTCAGAAGGTTCTTATTGTTGCAGTACAAATAAAAATAATGTTTTCTGTCTTCATGCCAGCAGAGACATACAAATGCATATTGTTGAAACACAGAACAACAGCTTTAATAAGGTTGTGCTTTATTCTGACAGAGTCGGCTTACCCTATTTCTAAATAGACCCACTCTGTGGCTTACTTCGAGCATCTCCAATGTGTCCAACCTGTCTCAGAGGTCAGTCTGAGTTTGAAGAAAGACCTTCTCTGAGGGTTCCTGACCTTGTCCCAGGTCCTTACCAGCGAGCCCCACCTCCAAGTCTGTCTTCAAAAAATGAAATGAATTAATAGATGGTCTAAATATTCTGGAGAGGCTTCTCAATGCTGACAAAAAATCTCACTTGGTGCCAAATGGAATAAGAGTGTTATAATTTGAAAAACAGCAAATCGGACGTGGTTTCGGTCGACTAATGCGTCAAATATGAGCGCAGCAAATATGGGCGGATGTACAAGGTGGTAAGTGAATGCGGCTCATGGTAAAAGCTTTGGGGAAAAAAAAACTTTTCTATTATCCAGCTAAATGTAGACTCATTAAAAATCCAAAGAGGAAGGACGGTGAAGAGTGTAAATGGGGAGAAGAGTTTTTCAGAAATACAGGGAAAAGTGAGATTAAAGCAAGAAGACAGGAAATTTATATTTAGAAATCAAGCCCTATTAACAAGAAGCAGGACGTGTTGGTTTATATAATGAAAATAATAACTTCAGAGTGAGTTGCATTTTTTGTGTGTTTGTTTTGCAGCACAGCAGAAAGAAGAATGTATTCCTACATCGTTTTCACTTCCAGCTCCACAGCTCTATCATTCATTTCTACTCTTCTCTGTAAAGATTTTCCATTGGCATATTTCATCTCAATTTTATGACTCTTTCAGAACCTCAGTATAAGACAAGATCCAAAATTTTCACGAGTTGAAGAAGCAGCCTACCTGAAATTATCTTGCAGATTGATGGACGGAATCATTCAGCATCTTAACGGTGTAATTTTGAGTGACACTCTGGATCACATTGCTGTCACAGTATAAGCGTTCTTGAATGGAAATGTCCCTTACTTGTAAAATCATGACACAAAACATGATTTGTTAGTGCTAATCAGTAAATGGAAATTGTATCACCATCGCTAAAAATAATTTACACGTTGGATGAGAAATGGCTCAAAGTTGCTGTTAAATCACAGACTCTGGTGTCATAAGTCCATCCATCCATCCATTTTCCAGACCGCTTTATCATAAGGGTCGCGGGGGCGCTGCAGCCTATCCCAGCCGTCATCGGGCACTAGGTGGTGGAAACCCTGAATTGGTTGCCAGCCAATCGCAGGGTACACAGAGACAAAAAACAGTCACTCTCACCTCGGGACAATTTAGAGTGTTTAATCATCCTGCCATGCATGTTTTTGGAATGTGGGAGGAAACCGGAGGACCCGGAGAAAACTCACACGGGCCCGGCAGTAACATGCAAACTCCACACAGGGAGGCCGGACCAGGTCTTGAAATCACAAGCTCTGCACTGTAAAGCCGGCGTGCTAACCACTCGACTACCGGGCCGCCCCAGTGTATAAGACATTTTTGTATTTAATCAAATAGGGATTTGTCCGATGAGCTATTGCTTCACCCGACATTGTGCGAAATGTGAAAAGGGGTCACAAAGGGGAAAATTTCCCTTTGGCAAGAATTTGTGAAGAATGAGATTAAAATGTTGAGAATGCAGAGGTCATGCAGGTTTATGCGGTGTAATGATGTCTGGGAAGGGGGACGTGTGCAATTCCATGGAGATTATTTCATAGATTAGACCCGAGCACATGAGCTTGACTCGAGCACATGAGCTCGACTCAACGAATGACACCAGATGAGCTGCAGCATGAGTGATGGGATGCGATGAGTGATTGGCTGCGATAGAACCTCAGAGGGCAGGGCAGCTGCTTTGTGAAAGAGCCACAGAGCAAATGAAAAGGAATCTCTGAGATACACACTGACAGACACCTTGACAAATGCACATTCAGCATGACAACAATACCTAAAACTATATTATAAATGTGCATGTGCATAGACAAATGAGTAAAGAAGTGTATCTGTCCATAACTGCTGTTATTTACAACACAGAAAATGAAAATTTGTCTCGGACAATCTGTGTTTCTCTTTGTAAATCGATGAAAAGGTTTCTTCAAAGAGGTACAGATGACGCCTGAAGAAACCTTTTCATTGATGGACCACTCCCGTATGACTGAGAGCTGACAGAGGCGTATTCTCTTGGTCAAATTAAGGCCATAATATCAAAATGCGGTAGATCCATTGGTCACTTTCCCAATTCGTATTTTATTTTTATTTTTTTTTTACTTTTTTTATTTTTTTACAGCACTCTTTCCTTGTGTCCAGTAACAAGGGCTGTTTTACTGCTGCCCTTACAGTATTTTACAAGCAAGTAGATAAGACTATCTAACACCAATTAGTGCTCACAAGAAGATAAACTAGCTGGATCATGTTCATTCTACCAAAGTGTGCACGCTGCTAAAATACACACATTCAAAGTAGAACTGGATTGATGACCCAAACAAAATGTTGACACTCAGATGACAGACACTACTACATGCAGCCCCACCTACCACCACCCTGACCTCACACATAAAAAGACAATTATGCCAAGCAATGAATGTGATGAAGTTGATGTTCTACTTAACAAAGTCACACCATATCTTTGTCAAATTGTGAGAAAAGTCAATTACATTTAGAGAGGATTAGCATGGAATGCAAGGTATCGTTACTCCAAGACAAGAGCAGGAACAGATCAGGTGATATTTGGGGTGTCACGATTTTGTGTCACAATTTTGCATAAAGTTGCCCACACCAAATTCTCGCAAAGATTAATTACTCCGCCATTTTTGGTGGAGGGGTGAAAAAAAGTATATTACAGAAGCGTGCTCATCAAGCGGACACTGAGACATCGTCACAGATACACAGTCTGTTTTTTAATGATAAGCTGTGTCAAAATTGAGGCTGAATGATGGATGAGAGCAAACGTCTTTGAGAAGAATGAGATTTAGAAGTTTAAGTTGCTCTTAGATTTTATGTCTGTGCGTGTGTCTGCGTCTGTGTGCGTGTGTGTGTGTGTGTGTGTGTGTGTGTGTGTGTGTGTGTGTGTGTGTGTGTGTGTGTGTGTGTGTGTGCGTGCGTGTGTATATATGTCCGTGTGTGTGCGTATGTATCTTTGCATGCTTATGTACTGGAAAGGAGGTTTATACACTCCTTCTAATAGGTGCTTTTTTATTTGCTTCATGTGGCTTCATAAGCAAGCAGGCAGAGTGGCATGAAGGTAAACAAACTTAATATCTCTATCTCTCTCCCCATATCGCTCTTTATATATATATATATATATATATATAAAATCCTCGTCTCACCCACCATGGGTGGTGTCTGTCCCCCATTTCAGCTCGGGTCCTCTACCAGAGGCCAGGAAGCTTGAGGGTTCTGCGCAGTATCCGTGCTGTTCCCAGCACTGCGCTTTTCTGGACCGAGATATCCGATGTTGTTCCCGGGATCTGTTGCAACCTCTCGTCGAGTTTGGGGGTCACTGCCCCGAGTGCTCCGACCACCATATATATATATATATATATATATATATATATATATATATATATATATATATATATATATATATATATATATTCCAAACAAATATATATATTTGCTTGGAAACATCCAAGCTCAATGAATACATCAAAGAGAAGGCTCCAACGGATGATGTACTCAAAGAATGCCTCAGACAATGGGGAGTAGAGGATGAGGTGCTGGAAGAGGGACAATCATGGGAGGAAAAGCCCCTACACGGGATGTACCACCGAACCATAACTGAAGTGGCGGATCTCAAGAAGTCCTATCAGTGGCCAGAGAGGGCTGGCCTAAAGGACAGCACAGAGGCACTCATCCAGGCTGCTGAAGAGCAGGCCCTAAACACCAGAGCCATAGAGGCATGGATATACCACACCAGGAAAGACCCAAGGTGTAAGTTGTGCAAAGAGGCACTTGAGACAATCCAACACATAACTGCAGGGTGTAAGATGCTGGCAGGGAAAGCCTACATGGAGCGCCATAACCAGGTGTATAGTCTACCGAAACATCTGTGCAGAGTATGGACTGGAAACCCCAAGGTCAAAATGGGAAACACCTCCCAAGGTAGTAGAGAATGACCGAGCAAAGATCCTGTGGGACTTCCAGATACAGACTGACAAGATGGTAATGGCCAACCAACCAGATATCGTGGTCATAGACAAAGGGCAAAAGAAAGCCGTTGTCGTGGATGTAGCGGTCCCGAGTGATGGAAACATCAGAAAGAAGGAACATGAGAAAATGGAGAAATACCAAGGGCTCAGAGAGGAGCTGGAGAGAGCCTGGAAGGTAAAGGTGACAGTCGTGCCTGTGGGGGTCGGAGCACTCGGGGCAGTGACCCCAAAACTCGACGAGTGGTTGCAACAGAGTGGTTACAACATCGGATATCTCGGTCCAGAAATGCGCAGTGCTGGGAACAGCACGGATACTGCGCAGAACTCTCAAGCTTCCTGGCCTCTGGTAAAGGACCCAAGCTAAAATGGGGGACAGACACTACCCATGGGGGTGAGACGAGGATCTTATATATATATATATATTAGTTAGTTAGTTAGTTAGTTAGTTAGTTAGTTAGTTAGTTAGTTAGTTAGTTAGTTAGTTAGTTATTTCCAGTTATGGTTCAGGTGTCTTTATCATACTATAATGATAATTAAGCAAGGCTCAATGGACACACACTTGCTGACTGGCTATTCAAAAACCATTATTTTTTACAAAATGTCAGCAATTTGTTGTAGATATATAAAAGGCTATTCCAGTCACGGGCAATTTCCCAGTTATTTTCAGGTGAACGGACTAGGGGGTAGACTACTGTCCACCCTCGAGGAACACAAACTATATATTAGTACCATTAGCAGTAGTAAGTAGCAACTAGCAGTTGTACTTTCCCCTTGTCACTTGAAAGCAAATGTGTACTGTATATGAAGAGGACACCATGGCACCCAAACAAATAGTGCTAGGCTCTCCTGAGACCGCCATTTGAGTGGTAGGCTCTCCTGAGACCACCATTTGAGTTTGCATGTTACTTTTTAAAATTAATCTTGATGACGTATTCTTTCTCAGCTTCCACAGGTAATACTCCTTGACCTTCTCCTCCCTTACCATTGTTACATTCCATTCTCAGTGAAATCCACCTTCCACCCTTCAGCTTCCTGTGGCACCTCCCTCCACTTGTCTTTCAAATCTTTTTTGGACGGTTAGTCACATTTCACTTTCAAGAAAGAGAATGGAGATTAGGACACTGACTTTGTTTCCTGTAGAAGAAGAAGAAGACATTGTCTCTCGTTTCCCATCTGTTGTCTATTTCTGAATCCTTTTCAGGTTTTTAGTCTGTTGCCTAAATGAGGTGACCGACCTAGAGGCAGGGTACAACCCTAAATGGTTTCAGGACAAATATTCACACTCACATTCAGACACACCTATTAATGACTTCTTCATTTAACCTAAGATGCACTGACATGTTTTGGAATGGAGAAGAAAGGCGAAATGCTTTGAGAAAACAAAAAAAAAATCCAGGAATGTTCACTTGCTTTGTAAATATTCATCTATGCAGTACAAATATTGTTATCTTAAACTTTGATTTCTTCCTCACAGCTCATGCAGTTTACATCCAAATGAGCTCTTTTGACACAACTACTGAGTCCTTCTGGAGCGATCGGTATGAAAACGTAATAGACATCCATAGAACATGACAACCTCCAAGCACACTGACGCATCATCTAAACCAGTCACAAGGGTCTTGTTCAAGTGGACAGTTCAAGGAAAAATCCTTCATCAGGTAAAAAGCCGGCGCATTTCAGAAAACAAGGATGACTCATAGAATATGATTGGAAATTGGTTTGTGGGAGGACAAGGACCACTCAATAGTGACATACTGTAACCTCGACATTTAAATGTTGAGTGTGAGCTGTGTGCATCTTGAATGTGGATGTTCAATTTTGTTTCTATATTTGGAATTAAAAAAGGCGGAACAGTGATTGACAGAAGAATCGACTTCATCCCATTCTGTCTTAGTCATTGCAGTTATTGTACAATGAATAAGAACACTTTGATTCACATATTGAATTAAATTTCAAACCCACAAAAGTAAAATGACAAAAATTGTCATTGTCAGTGCCATTACCAAGCAGGAGTACGTTACCATGTCCCCGTTTCTTAATATTACCAATAGCAAGCGAGACGAGCACCAGCCAGAATTTATATTTCAACAAGTAAATCGATTTAAAAATAGGCCTGGTAGAAACTGTCACATTGACATGGCCACCATCATTTTGAAAACAGACCTATGAGTCCACCGGATTGTCACTTAGTGTAGAGTTTGAAATCCCTTATTGGTTAGGGTAGCAGTGACCCAGTTGTGAGAAAAGCAAGCTTTTGGAAAGCGGCTCACCAGTGTGATCCCTTAAATTGGCATATAGCTAAGACAAAACAAGGCACTAAAGGCAATGAATTCTAAAGAGCAGCTGAGCGTGGCCCACTTGTTAATATACAAACATTCAACTTCATGAATACAAAATAGAGCAAGGGCTGAATTTTTGTACGGATTTTCTTTAAGTTAATAAAAATTACATCAGTGACCTGTTTTTGAGATGAAAGCTGGAAAATTTGAATATTCAGATTTGGCCTTTGAATGTTTTAATTGGGATAAAAGTTTCATCTAGCTCCACCATTTCAATATTGGAATGTGTGTGATTAAAATAGTGAATGAGAATTCACAATCCAGTTAACAGGGTGGAGCCTTCACATCGCTTCTCTACTTCCTATTTAGAACACTACTCATGAAGTATCGTAAGGATTTCACTGCAACAAAAGCTGTGATCTCGCGTGAAACAACGTACGATGACAGTTTGAAGTGTCATTTGACTTGTCGGGAGAATGGTGAAGTTGATGATGTGTCATTCTACTTTGGAGGTGCCACTGTATTAGTTTGAGCTCTGTCTCATGGCATGACTGTGAGATGCCCACTAATACCAAGCATGAGACATTAGGTCACCAACACTCAGCCAAGACAATTAGGACAGTTATGATATTAATTAACATTGACAAAATAATTTCATTCTTGTCGGCAAACTGTGGTGGTTAAAGATTGGATTTAAAAGGTCATTTTGACTGCTTTAATGATTTAATGTTCTTGTTTTGGCCACAAAGGATTTTACTTCACTTTCTGTGACTGCTCTATATTTGATAATAAGGAGCTAATGAACTTAAGTCTCAATGGCTTTGTCAGAAAGTTTTGTTTAAAAATGTACCAATTAGTTTGTGTTTGTGTGTGTGGGGGGCGGGAGTGTGTGTCCGTGTGTGTGTGCGTGTGTGTGTGTGTGTGTGTGTGTGTGTGTGTGTGTGTGTGTGTGTGTGTGTGTGTGTGTGTGTTACTACTACTTTATGCACCCTGCATAATAATAATGTGTGTGTGAGCAGATAATTTGACAACAACTTTAATCTCTCTGACCAGAGCATGCCGTCTCTTATTTAAAAGATTCATTCGATGTATGCAAAATATGTCAGAACACAAACACGTTCCAGCGCAATCCCCATTTGTAAATTTATGCAAGCACAGTGCATGAAGCCAACGTCGGAAGAATTTCAAGCACCATTACTTACATTGTGAGATATACAGTAGATACACACGTCCTGCAGGGGAAAGTCCCCTCGCGTGATAGCACAGATGGAACAAGCCCTCGAGCAGCCCACCAAGGCTCAAGAATCGGAGCTCATCCCATTCTTGCTGCACGTGGCGACTCAAGCAGCACCCTGATCATCCGAACTGCAGTTATGGACTACTGAGAATAGCACCATATATCAGCAGAACTTGCCAACGGGAATCATTGTCTCTCACAAACAGACACACATGCAAAAATGAATCAATAAACTAAGAAAGAATGGTGTAAAGATAACTTTCTAGCTGAGATTGAGGCTGAAAGTATAAATTAGCTTTAAATGTGAATGATGCCAACACAATCTTGACATATGGTATATGGAGATATGGTTAAATCATTTTGAAAATGTGATTTATTTTCAAACCCTTAAAAAAACACTTATAATACCAGTAATGCCTTTAAAATTATGTACTCTAAGAATTTTAAATAAAACGACAGCAATGTAAGAAAGGTATGGCGAGGGTGAGACATGTTAAGTGTAGAAAAGATGAATGGTCAGACATGGGCATTTTTCATAATAAAATTAGTTGTTCTACAATGCTTGACCCCAGTGGGATCACAGGTGAGCTGGAATTTATGCCAGCTGATTTTGGGCAAGCGACATTCACCAAAGTGACTGAGGAAAACAGTCACAACATCCTGTCAAGATTTTCAAGTGATGGGAGGTGGACCCCAATAAAAGCAGACAGGAAGGAGGCCACGGTCTATTTGCCAAATTGTATTAAATAAAGTCGGCAGGAACAAAATCTCAAACAACAAACGCATCAGAATGAAAAGGTCCAAAGTAGCAAACAAAACTACAAGTAAAACATTAAAACACGAAAAACACACGACACTGAATGGTCGTGCCGGGAGTCCTTTTAACTGCCACTGATCAAAATGACCAAAACCTGTGCAGCTGCAGGTGAGGCCCTAAAGTACCACCCATTGGTCGCAAACCGAAACGTGACACAACCTGTTCAACCAAAGCAATGTGGTGAATGTCAGTGTAATCTCCATTTTGCCACGACAACAATACAACCCAGACCTACTTCAAAGCCCAGTACCAATTGCTAGGCGGTCAAAGAGACGTCATGGGAAAGAGTTCTTCGAAATGAGATGGAGACTGGATCCCAGAATAGAATAATGGTCAGGCTGGAGACTGCTCCAGTTGTGTGGCTTATTCTGGCCCACCCTCTAACCGAGGTCTATTCACAAAAGGGCTTTGGACAGCAGTTGCTGGGCTCCTGGGAGTGAGGAATCATCGCACTATGACATTCAACTCACGAGGCATTGGACTTTGAAAGTGGGTTCCATCGGGAACTGAAGGCTGCTCTAAGGGCGAGTCTTATGGGCAGCGACTGGCGTGACCACTTGTCATGGGTCATGAGCTACCTTGTTTCTGCCCCGAGGGGGACCGCTTAGGCTTCTGAGCTCGCGTTCGGCCAGATTCCCTGGCTCTGGGGAGTTTCATCTGCCATTGTGGCTCCTCAACACTGAGTCTAAGACGTTATGATTGAATTTGTTCACATTCAAAGAATTTATAAAACTCCAAAGACCTGTTGTCTGCCCACTATGCTTTTATCTGTAACCATGTATTTAATCAAACCTTTCCAACACACCGAGAGTGAGCATTTTCGTCTACTGAAGGCTGCTGCTAAAAACTTATTGTTAATGTTAGGGGCTATAGCAGACGACAGCTCATGTGGCTTTTGGGGTCCCGGTTGAGCTGGCACAACCCCTCGACGACGTCATCCCCCTGGCTCAACCTACGGTTCGGCTCCAGTGAGTTCCTCGAACTCTCCCTGGATGCCTCTCCTGTGACAAAGTCCTTGTGCCATCTGTTATTTCGCTCACCCCACCCTAAAAAGTCTGTGTACGCTCTCAGTCGTAGAGGAGTGGTCCATCAATGAACATAGGCATTTGTTAGGGAAAAATTCTACAAACAAATTCATGGTTATGCTATTCTGAATTTGTTAGGGAAAAATTCTACAAACAAATTCATGGTTGTGCTATGGGCTCACCAGTTTCACCCATAGTGGCTAATCTGTACATGGAAGAGATGGAGAAACAGGCCCTCACATCCTTCCCAGAGACAAAACCTAGACACTGGTTTAGATGTGTGGACGATACGTTTGTCATAATTAAAAAACAAGAAATTCAATCCTTCACAGATCACCTCAACTCGATAGACATCAACATTAAATTTACTCGTGAGGACATTAAAGAGAACCAACTAGCCTTTTTGGATTGTAATTATAAAAGAGGACAGAGCGCTAAAAACAGAAGTCTTTAGGAAGGCTACGCACACTGAACAATACTTACTTTCCGATTCTAACCACCCTTCACAACACAAACTAGTAGTTATCAGAACTGTCCAGCATAGGGCTAAACTAATACCAACAAGCGTTGAAGGTAGAGAAAAGGAGTCAAAACATATCAGGAGAGCACTCACAAACTGTGGGTACCCCAGTGGTCATTTAACAAATGTCAGAAAGAAAGAATAGGGAATGAAACCAAAAATTCTGAAGCTACAAAAAGGAGAGGAGTAGCACCTTACATTGCAGGAGTTTCTGAAAAACTACAGAGTCCTTTGGCAACACAAAATTCCTACTTATTTCAAACCGATAAACACTTTAAGGCAGAAATTAGTGCATCCAAAAGATAGGCTGCCAAATGAAAAACAAAGTAATGTAGTTTATTCAATACATTGTAAGAATGCACATTGTAAAGAGCAGTACATTGGGGAGACTAAAAAAATTCTCAAAAAAAGACTATCAACATCGCAGGGATAATACTAGGCCTCAATCGGCAGTACATATGCACTTAAAAGCAAGCAACCACTCATTTGACGACAATGAGGTTAAAATCTTAGCGAAAGAACATAGATGGTTTGAAAGGGGAGTAAAAGGGGCAATTTTCATAAAATAACTAAATCCTTCATTAAACCGGTTTGGTGGGGTGAGGTTCAATTTGGATTGTTCGTACAACAGCCTACTTAGACAAAATAGGATTAGGAATACTGATGAGGTGATACCGGTGGACGTGGGGCATTAGGGCCAGTCGTTGGTCAGAACAATAGGAACAATCAGTGGAGTGGCAGGGAGTAGTCCTCTGCTCCCCCCAACCTGAGAGCAGCGACCTATCATAGCAGAGTCCGGCACCGCCATGTCTGGACAGTAGGGATATATATTTAGGGCCTAAATAATAATTAAAAAAAATAAAAGCAAACATTTGCTTTTTTCAATAAAGCACACATTTGAACGATGATTTAGAAATTGGAATGTATTATTCCGATTTCGAAATGGTTTTGTTTGGAAATTTCGGAATTTCGGTTCGTTTGGCAATTTGCATATTCGGCACGGCAGCCAATCAGACGCCTGCTTCGTGCTTCTGGAATTTCCCGAGCGTTATCAGGTCGTGCAATTTGTGTATCATTTTCCAAAGTAGATGCACAGAACCTTAGCCCCAGAAGAAAGATTCAAAAGAAGCTAACAAAACATAACATACATTATCCCGTGACTGTAAAGTGGCCATGAGAGTTTTGAAAGGCGCTTAGTAATTAAATGTATTATTATTATTATTATTATTATTATTATTATTACAGTAAAGTGTCGTTATATCGATAGTACTGCTTATTACGATACTATTTCTATGAACGCAAGGAGAAAATTTACATGCCGCAGGATCGGATATATCGATAGTCCGGTTATATCGATATTTTTTCCAGACCTCCGAGAATATCCATATAACATGACTTTACTGTATTGTTATTATCTCATCTCATCTCATTTTCCGTACCGCTTATTCCTCATTAGGGTCACGGGGGTTGCTGGAGCCTATCTCAGCTGTCTTCGGGCACGAGGCGGGGGACACCCTGAATTGGTTGCCAGCCAATCGCAGGGCACACAAAGACATACAACAGTCACTCTCACACTCACACCTAGGGACAATTTGGAGTGGTCAATCTGCCTGCCATGCATGTTTTTGGAGTGTGGGAGGAAACCGGAGGACCCGGAGAAAACCCACGCGGGTCCGGGGAGAACATGCAAACTCCACACAGGGAGGCCGGACCGGGACGCGAACCGGCGACCACTGCACTGTGAAGCCAGTGTGCTAACCACTCGACTACCGGGCCGCCCTGTATTATTATTATTATTATTATTATTATTATTATTATTATTATTATTATTATTATTATTATTATTATTATTATTATGAAAAGTATTGTGGAAAGCGGAGTTCACTTGGCTTGTAGCAGACGACGCAACGCAAACATTACATTGTGCAACATGCCGAACAGGACAAACGAAAACTGGAGAAAAATCATCAGCAAGGGATGGTTATGATAAATTAAGCAATGGAGATTTTGTGGTAGGTACATCTTTAATAAAAAATCCTTAATACTTTGCAACCATGTTTTTTTGTGATTAGTCATCTTATTGTGTTTCAAGTTGTGAAAAAAGGGGCTTTTCAGAGTTGTCTCCCCTGATATCCGGTAACTTTTTGTCATGAGTTTCAGACACTGCAAGAACGATTTGAAATAGGTACCAAAAATGTAAATGATTTTCCCTTCAATTAATCTCAGTGGGTAGAACTGTTAGGAATAAAGACAATTATGTAGGCATACACAAAATGTATCCACATTAAGGTTAAAAGAGGTAGCAGCACTGTTTTTCAACACAAATTATTTTTGTTGACACAGACTTTCGATATGAAGCCGCTACGTCCCATTGGATCTTGCAAAAGCACCTACCAAGGGTCCGGTGAGTGCATGAAAGAAAGTATACGACTCCCTGCTGTTGTTTCCATCAAATAGAATACTTTGGTGGCTTTGTTGGAATGTGGGTCACGTATAAACCGCAAGCATTCACTGATGAATATGAATATCAAAACAAACCCGAGCCACATCCCCCCAAACATTTGTGCAAAAGAATCCATTTGAGTTTGCATTCATGGTATTTTTTTTCAAAGTGGAAAGAAACTGCATACCTTGCCTTTAATTCCATCTCTATGTGAGTTATTGTGATGTCGTTAGCACTCTCAAAATGCCACTGTTGGAAAATTCAGAAGTTAAATCAGACGTGGACATGCTAACCACTTGTCTCTGGGTGTATCATGAGTGTGTCATAGCGTTTTGCTCGTGTGTATGAAAGCGTTTCAGTATGTTTAAGGAATTCTTAGACAAGGCCTAGAGGCCATGTAGCCTCGTCTGGGAAAAAGTATTCACAATGGAATTTCTTCTCCATGGTTCTTAGAATGTTTATATGTAATGATACATTCAAACAGAAACGAAATGCAGGAAACGTTTGTTTGAGTGTTTAACACAGTTTGAATGCTGTTGAGGTCAGTGTGGCAAATAAATAATATAGGTAGTGATGATTATACAGCAAATGTTTGCGAAAGCAGGCAAAGCGTGTGCCGTGGCACACCCATGTAAACTTCATGGGACATGAGAGATTCTTCTCTCCAGTGTCTGTGCATGTGACTCCCCCGCAGGGTACCCTTAACACTTACTTTTAATTAATTTTGTCTCTCTTTTAATAAACGATAAAATCCCCAAAGTAGTTCTAAATTATTTAAGATGTTGTGAGATTCATAAGCCAATTGCTGTGTAATTAGAAAGCTTTTTGCTCTCTCAGCAGAATCCCACAAAGTTGGCAAGTTCATCCCAGAAGTCAAAACAACTTCAAAAAGTGCAACGTGGACACAGTGACAAGGAGGAACGTAAACCACAGAATGTCAAGAACGATGAGGCAAAAGAGAAGCTAGACATTCTTTGATTGCCTCGTTGTTTGATGATGTTAGCGACCAAAATGGTATGTGGAAATGCAGTTTGTGTGCAAAAATACTGCACCCCAAATTATTTTTCTTAGCAACATCTAACGTCTGTGTAAGCTCTCAGTCGTACAGGAGTGGTCCATCGATGAAAAGGTTTCTTCAGCCGTCATCTGTACTTTTTTGAAAACTTTTTTTTCCCAAGTTTTCAAAACTGTAACTGCATTTTCCGGACTATAAGGCGCAGCCCCGATGAATGGTCTATTTTCAAATAATGGTCTATTTTCTTTTTCCATAAAGAACCCAGTCAGCAATGTCATCTGGGCCGTCACAGCCTGCCTTGTGTTGGCACTGGCAAAATGCATGTGGGCTGAATGCGGCCCAGACACGGCAAAGGAGGCATGGCTTAAGTTGCACTGGATATAAGGTGCACCATCAATTAATCCATCCATCCATTTTCCGTACCGCTTATTCCTCATTAGGGTCGCGGGGGTGCTGGGGCCTCTCTCATCTGTCTTCGGGCACGAGGCGGGGGACACCCTGAATTGGTTGCCAGCCAATCGCAGGGCACACAAACACGTACATGAGTCACTCTCACACTCACACCTAGGGACAATTTTGAGTGGTCAATCTGCCTGCCATGCATGTTTTTGGAGTGTGAGAAAACCCGCGCGGGTCCGGGGAGAACATGCAAACTCCACACAGGGAGGCCGGACCGGGACACGAACCGGCAACCTCTGCACTGTGAAGCTGGTGTGCTAACCACTCGAATACCGGGCCGCCCCTTCAATTAATGACATGTTTAAAAGGGTTTTCCGTATACTGTATAAGGCACAGCACATTATAAGGTGCGACATTAGAGGCTGGGGTTACGTTTTATATATCCCAACATGGACCGTGTACGACTTCTTCTACAGGAGGAAATGGAGTCACTGGCTGCTGACAGTCGTTGCAAGACCTGTTGTGGCTGAATATTACTTCACATATAAGACGCACCATCTTATAAGGCGCAAGGTAATCTTTTGAAGAAAATGATACCTTTTGTGGCGCCTCATATACTGGAAAATAGAGTGCTTTTTAAAACAGACAGTAGAAAAAAATGTCAACTTTGTCAGGATAAACAAGTCCCATAAGCATGTTTAGCACCTGATGACCTTCGGGATGTTCAGGGTTTCAGTACAGGTACCGGTAAATCATTCAAAAGTAATTAAAAAATGAGTGTATTAGTCAGCAATTAAGATTTCTAAATATATTCCTACCTCATACAAACTATTTAAATAACAATTGCAACATTGTTTTATTTTGTTTCTTTTTTACTCGCTTTTGCGTGGCTCAGATATCTAAATACTGACCCAATCGAGTCATTCTTGTGTGTCATCGATTTCCCGACCCACCAGCACATCCCGTTGCAGACCCCCTCGACAATACATGCCACGCAAAAGGCGTCGGAGTGTGAATATGTGCGCGCGATCGACTCAGTGAAGTTGACTCAAGTTTGACGCGCCGGTTGCGTGCAGACGAAAAAGACAAGGAGCTCAAAAGTCGCTATCAACTATGCCGGATATTTCTAGACTGAATTCACTGCTTAAGGCGTGATAAGACGTCCGGCGCCTTCGCTCGCATGTGTGACCATGACGGGAAGCATATTATACTCAGTCTGTATTTCGTCCGAGCGATCTTGTGTTCTTCAATCATCCGAGGAATAACCTGCGTGTCCATGAGCGTTTTCGTGCGCGCGCCACGCGTCAACAAGTGGATGGAAACTTTGTTTTTATATGCTTGGAGCGAATAGTTCTCGGTAACAGTTAAGTGTGCCGATTGGGGTAGTTAAATCGTCTTTTTTCTCCTGTCGGCATGAGTGACCCAGCTTTCCATATCTGTATGGCGGTTTTATTTTTCCTGAGCGCAGGAGCAGCAGTGAGAGCTCATGTCTCCATGGTCAATGTCATAAGGGGAAATATCAGAAGAGATGGTAAGAACACCTTTGATTAGTTTTTATTTTCCTTTTTATTATTGCTTCTGGATCATAACAGACATCCAGGAAAACATGATGACTTATGGAAAGCCATTTGAAGATTAAAACGGCACCCTCATATAAATGCTGAGGGTTGATTTAATTATTTGTCCTCACTGGTAAGATAATTCATTGTATTGCACCAATAAAATGTTAAAGTTGCAATAGATGAGGAGAATGACTATTCTGGGTAAACTTTTTTTTTTTCAGTTGTATCTTCCACAACAGATTGACTCGGTATTTTAATGACAGCTGCATGTTTCTGGTGAGGCAAAATTATTTGTGGGCATTTTGATGGCAATGGTAAGATCAATTGTGCATGACACAACCTGCGAGTTGGGTTTAGCCGTGTTTCTATAGCAGTACATTAGTTTACTAGCAAGGTGTAATTTCTTGGCAAGGGGTAATGGCGTAATAATCGTAGGCCAATATGGCACCTCAAGTAGAGGCACTCAGTATAAGTGCATTGAATTGTCTTACTCATGAGCACAAAGAACCTACTAGTGTGAGTAGACCTTAGTGATTATATTAGTGGACCTTAAAGGACAACCGACGTCTCCGGACAAGTTGTGTCCATAATTTGTAAAATGGCTTCAAATGACTTCTACTGAGCGTATTTTACAAAGATTCCACCGCATATAGCTATATTTTACGTTTTAAGACTCACGCTGAATATTCCGGAAGTCTTGTTTTTGAGTTGGTGACGAGTCCTCACGCTACGTCACTGAAGGAAAAAGGACACATTGTAGCAGTCCTTCCAACACGTCAATTGCATTTGGCTGTACTTGGCTGGTCTGAAAACTTCGTGTAGCACCAAAAAAGAGGCAGAAGAGGGCGACAAAGCTGCATGTAAGGAATTAATCAGCCCGTGGAAATGGGCTGATTAATTCCTTACAGGAGCTTTGTCGCCATTTTCTGCCTCTTTTTGTGCTACATTTCCCACCCCAGATACCTCAAAATGGCATGAAAACCATTCTTTAATCGATTGCAAAACTGTATGCTTTCCTCTTCAGAACTATTTGAATCATATTCACAATTGGATGAGTAACAAGAAAGCACATTTTCCATTTTGATTCTCCAGCAGGGCAAGACGTCTTGGCGTGACATCACGAACTGGGAGTGGGACTTTCTGAAAATGCCCTATTCGCAGCTCAATTTTTTTTGCAGATTTTGGACACTTTTTTATTCATTTTTATTGGTGTTTTGCATTTGACTAAAATATCATACTGCGTGCTTTAGGTATTTTAGATGCTATAAAACGTTTTTCTGATGTCAGTTAAGAAACAAAAAAGTGACGTCGGTTGTCCTTTAAGCAAGATGTGGAATAAGTGCTCAATTGACATTACATGCTATGACCTCACTGTTTCCTGAAGTTGACAGGCAGCCCTTTTAAACATTGTTTCATGAAGCTTCACATCTTTGACTATAAAGTATTTGTGATTTCTGGTTACTGTTGGTCTGGCGAATGACAATTAGCTTTTAAGCATGGCAGACTGCCAAGTGGGAATCACAATAAGTGCTTGTTGAAAATTGTGATAATTGCCAGTTGCATTGTGACTTAATGGAGTTAAAAGAAAGGCAGCATTGTTCTGTTCACAGCTATGCTGGCATTGAAAATGGATTTGTGGTAATATTTTTTTAATTACTTTATTCATGAACCGTTGAGAAAATTCTATGAAATACCCACAACGCTCCATCAATCCATCTGATTGTTAGATTGAATAAATCATTATGAGACTCAATACAGGCATACAGACTGTGTTAAAATAAGGTGAACTTGACGAACTTCACATTTGTTACCTCCAAAATATATAAATAAATAGTGAGAGAGGGATAGCTGGATTGATAGAGAGATGGATGGATGGACGTACGGCCAGACGGACATATGCTTATTTTCATTCCCAGGTTACAGTTATGCTATCGTACTCTTTTAAATACACAGAGACACGTAGGCAGTTCCGGAGTTGCTTTGGGCAGAGAAAAGGGAAAATACCCCTGTTTTAAATGTGTACCTAAACTACAGCCTTGAGGCCTGTTCAACCTCGTACTCCCGTATGTTTATGAAGAAACATGGAAACATTTGGATGGCATCTGCCTTCAGTGTTCTCTGCATAGTCATGCACTAGGGAAAGCCAGGGAGCTGTGGATTTTCACATTCTCTAATTTACTTTTGAGCATCGTTTCATTTCTCACAAGGGGGTAAAGACTAATGCTCTCCTAAAATGTAAACAATGTAAAGATTACATTGGGAACTCTACCAAAGGAAAATTCAGGAAAAGTATGCATTGATTCAAGGTGCATTATTAAATGAGAAAATCATGTTGAATCCGAGTTCTCAAAATCGAACCATGACGTAGTGAGAGTGTGACTCAATACCAAATTGTCTTTTTCAATATTGTATACGTTTCATAAAGCGTCCAGTTATTGTTTTCTGATTTCTGCTATTCTGTCATCTTTCTTATCAGCTCTCCTCTCTCTGCGTTTTTATCAATCCACACTTGACTGCAAATCGCTCCATCTCTCCGGATCCTCTTCCTTCAATCGTCCCATTTCTCATTTCTTTCTTTATCATACCATCTTCTTCCATCTCTTTCAGCTTTTGCCTGTCATCTCTCTGAGCTCTTATAACTATGTCACCAACATGCACGCACAAGACTCCTGGATTGCCAAAAGGAATATGCACAAAAAAAATCAGCAAAGAAACATCTGTGAAGGATTCACAACGTGTTCCTAAAGCGCAGAACTATTTCCCCTCTTTGTTCATGAATTCATTTCCTTGTAAACTGCAAGTATGTGCTCGCTGATCCTAATGACCAATGCCATGCCCAAATAAGGACAGGAGACCGCAGGGTCATGGGCATAATAAACGGAGGAAGAAAGGTGAACACAGAAATGGTAGCTTGGATCTAAGCTATATATATTAATGCATTTAATGGCTTTGGAAAAAGAAGTCTGGTTAAAGATTGTTTTGACATAATTTCCATTGATCCACAGCCGTTAACAATGAAAGTTAAACAATAATGATGTACCAATCAAACACTAAAGAAAAACTTAGAGCCAACTTATTCTAATCAAATAAATCAAATATCACTTTTAATTGCATATCTCAGAAAGATACGGATCGAAGATCTATCATGCTGTTTTTGGAGTTTGCAGTTGTATTTATGGCAGTGGTTGGCCGTCAGTGCCTGCAAGGCCTTCTCTGCTGGCCTGAAAATATCAAAATCACAGACTACTGTAAATTATATTTTGTCCATGAATTCTTAAATATTTCCAAATTGTCTTTTAGTTTCCTTTCATTGTTTTTCCCCTGTTGTGCTTCTTCCAGATGTGTGTTTTTGTATTTAACCATTTAACCAAACACATTGCAGCCATCATTTATTACCAGGGTCTAAAATCTACCTGGACGCCTTCACAATCCGTTCTGCAGGCTCTGGAGCATAAAAAGTAATGTTGATGAAACTGTTTCTTTAACCAATCAGAGTTTGAGTTGGCAACTCAAAGCCTGCTGGAAGGCGCTGGAAATGTCAGATTTTTTGTAAATTATGATTGGCACTCGCCAATTATAGTATCACGATCCAATAATGATAAGAGCATACTGGCATCGAGCTAGCACACTGTATCTGTAGCGAGCTGCATAAGCAAATATATTGTTATGTTGATTTAATAGCGGCTTTGTCAACCCGCAATGGCTGAAGGAGAAGAAATAGATTTGGTTGCAGATATACCGTTAAAGCCATTTTCAAGACGGACTTTTCAAGAATAGACGGACACCAATGAGGTTCGACAGCTCCGAAGCTAGCAAAAATAGCAAATAATATTGCAAATGTATGAGGTTATCATGAATCCACACGTTCATAGTCAAAATTGAAACAATTTAATGACAGTATTTTTCTAAGTTTCTTTAAGTCCCAAGTTATTTCCTGGCCAACGGCACACTCTAGTGGACGTGTAGTAATATCACACCACACTCACAGCTGATTGATTCAAGCGTAGCACGACTGAAGGCCTTGGAGTGACATGCAGGGCCTGCCACTGATTTATGGAAATACCAGATCATACGGTAGAATTGTTTCTCAAGTGTGACTCTGTAAAGTACATGAATATACCAAGAGTGCATTTATATTGATTTCAAAATAGACA
The DNA here is from genome assembly GCF_051943395.1 of Hippocampus bargibanti. Lineage (NCBI taxonomy): Eukaryota > Metazoa > Chordata > Actinopteri > Syngnathiformes > Syngnathidae > Hippocampus > Hippocampus bargibanti. The sequence continues at coordinate 11,084,860 of NC_142747.1, forward strand.
AAAACACAACTTGAATTTGAACACAATACTTAATTAAAATGTTCACTCTAATGTGCAAAGGTGAGATGCGTGTGTTCCCTCCACATGTGCAAACATTCAACTGCAGCATGTGCTCCGTCATACTTTCTTGGCATCATATCAGAGAGTCTACTCCCATGGTCCTTGATGACTTCTAAGAGCTTTGATCATGCACACTTGCACACAGAAGGAGAGACAGACAGGCAGAACACATAATGTACATTTGGATCTGACAAAACTTACTGATGTGGGCATCAGTTTCACCCCTCTGCTATTGTTTTGCCATTTTCGTATCCTTGGAAAATCTCCTTTTCATTTTGTGTGCCACTAACAATATTACTGCAGTGTTTTCCAAGAGTGAGAGAATGTCAACTTAAATATCAATTCATGCCCTTTGAGTCAGTGTCATGATCTCACCTCAATGTCCATGACAAATTTTAACCAGAATTCTGTTTATTTATTTTATTTTGCGTGTGTGATCAATTGTCCATGGTGTAATGTCTCTATGCTATGAGGGCGATTTTTTTTTTGCATAGCCATGATGTGTTTCCATCAAAATTCATAATGTTTTCCCCCAAATGCAGCTGCAAAAGGTTTCCCCATGTCAAAACATGAAACGCGAGGGCGGAGGAGGGGAGTGGTGTCATTAAGATGATTGGAATTAGTGAGTCACAAGACACTGGACATTGAATGACTCAACACCCTCCCAAATGGACACGCTCACAAGCAAACACAATGACCGGATCTCCCTTCTAAGGAATCCCCAAAAAACACTTGCGTCCGCCACGCAGACACTCCCGCACACACGCAAATAACACGAGCCAAAGCAGCTCCACCTTAGATCATTTTCCCCCCGTCCCCTGCAAAAAAGGAAATAGGTTGGTAACCTTTTAAACGGTCTGACTGGAGGGTGTGTGCATGTTTGTGTGCAACAAGACTGAGTGCAGGCTGTGATGAGGTCTTGAAAGGCCAGCAGTGGAAGTTTGTGGTTAATACTCTTTCTACTGTCAGGTGGAGGTAATGGGTAAAAGTAGAGCAGTTAAAGGGTAAAGACGGATTGCAAGAATTTGGAAAGGAAAGGTGTTTAAAAAGAGATATGCCAAGTTAAAGGAGTCACAAGAGTTGTCACTTCAATTTTCCGTCCTGTCAGCATAAAAAGAGCAAACTCAGAGTAAGCCAAATGGATACAGTATAAAAGATGAAGTACCCCCTCCCTCTCTCACTCAGAGACTTCTGATCGGAGAACCTGATGAAACCTGATCAGAGATCTGCTTCCAAAATAATCTCTCATATGGTCACTCAAAATTACTTTAAATAGCAATGAATTCTCCAAAATATGATCAAACATGATTTTTTTTTACTTTTTGAGGCTCTTTGACATGGAAATTGCCTTTAACTACATTGCATGCTTACCTCCAGAAGGTTGAAAATTATTTCATCAAATTCACTGTCATCATAATAACGCCACCTACCAGACAGGTCTGAGATGATTATTAAATCCAGAATGTCCCCCACTTTACTGGTTTGGATAGATCTGACAGTCATTACACTTTTCCCCCCCTTGTTTGATTAGCTTCTACAAACTTGTGCTGTTCCAATCATACCCACAGGCATGTGTTTCAATTACCACTTTTTTCTTAGCTAGAATTATATTTCGGGATGACAGATACAACATAGCTGCTAACACTTCACCAGCCTGACATAACAGCGTACAGTCTTGGTAGTAGACAGGTCATGTGGAGATAGGGTACTTTTAAAATGAATATGGATGTCATCTTTTTTAGCTGTCTGTTGGTCATGGTCTGCTCAGCACTCCGCCGCATGCTGCTACGCCCAGGCCAAGCCAGCCATGCTCCCATCACAATGCCGTGATGATACGCGACGTCAAATAAAAAAAGATTGTGATAAAACTGTGCTCCAGTTGTCATGTCATAATTTCATTTCATTTTTTCATTTTGTAGGTTGTAGTCTCTCAAGAAACAGTCTTGTATTTTTTGCTCTCATTATTTTGTAGTTTTGTAACATAGGAAATATGGGATCCATATGCTGACTTGTTTAAATCAACCCTACTGTATGGTCTTCTTTTGGGAGCGAGGTTTCATTTTGCTTCCAAAGTATATAGGGAGACGTTATGTAACTTGCGTAACCAGCTGCGTAGTCAAATATTCTCTGTCTCTATGGTACATTTCTCAGATCTGAATTTACATGTTCAAAACTGCTTGTTCACTCTTCACATTATGTGACCTGTGCACTCAGAAAAGAAGTAGTTCCGGAACTGAACCATTCACCTCTCCAAAGTGAAACAGATGTGCTGGCCACTGTCCCTCATAAATTGTCATCATATTTTTATTTCATTCGAGCAAGTCAGGGTTCAGAGAGGAAACAGTTCAACGGAAACGTACAATAAAATGCGTTATGTACGTCTAATATGATTAACGAAAGCCAAAATGCTGCAGACATTTCAACTAAACTGCATTGACATAATATTTTGATCAACGTGACTTCGGCAATTGATCAGCTCAGAAAGAGTTCGGAATGCAATATTTTCATTCTAATTCTCCAAATGTGGTTTTCATGAACACTTATCAGCCTTGAAAAATGTAATCTCATTCTTGTGATGCTGAGTTAAGGTGATGGGAAAAGGTGAAGCAGTAAGAGAAATGTATTTATTTCGGTGAAGAGAAGTGTCTCTGAAGTGCCTGACTGAGAGTAGATGCAGGAGACCGAGTGGAGCAACTAAATTGGAGGTGGAAAAAGAAGATAAAGGCCGCAAGAAAAGAGCGACAGAATAGGGGAGTTGCAAGAAACCACGGAGAAGGTGATAAAGCCAGATTCTGAAAGACACAATCGTATTGGAAGCAGGAGAAAAAAGGGAATGTTGGACGGCAAATAGAAATCATTTTTGACTTGAGGACAAGAGGAAATGTGTCTGGGAGTTTGAAAAATTGGATCTGTGCACTAAAAAGTCAGAAAAAAAACTGTCTGTTCAAGGTCATGGGTGGGTGATTGGATTGCCAGACTCACAATCACATCATCAGCCAATTGATCTCGTACTTCCTGGAGGAAATTTAGCCTTGTAAGCCACTAGACAATCATTGACTATTCCAAAACACTCCCAGGTTCAAAGCTGTCCTACTTAAGAATCGAAAAGAATAACTGACGTGATGTGTTTCCAAAAGGCGTCCAACGACGGGGAAGGCTGGCAGAACAGCTTGAAAGTGTTTTGCTTCATCAAACTAACGGGTTCATTACAATGCCACTATACTTGCAGCTGGTGTGTTAATTACACTGATAGCCCTCTGGCAAGGTGGAACAAGGTTCTCTGAGGGCAACGCGGAGCGAAATTAAAAGGATCCCCAGTGAAGCCATTCGGCTGTTATTTAGCTTGCGCAGAGAGCGATGAAGCTGTCCACATAGTTTTATGTATTGACTTGATTTTGATAGTTGCTGGCAATCTCGCCATTGTGTTTACAACAACAAACAAAATGTGACAGTTTTAGTTGACTATTTGCTTATTTATCACTGTGAGCTATGTGATGTCATTGTTCGGGGAGAGAGTCGCCTTATTGATCCTGCTATTTGGACGATAACACCTCAACAAAGCGATTGGTGAGGAAAACTACTTGATTAATCACAATAAAATAAGAATTCACATCACTGCAATTTGCAATCATGGTTAGAGATTGCATGAACAACATGGCTATTGAAAAAGAGGAGATAGCCGTGCAGTTTTTATTGGTGGGGAGCTTTTATTGTGATATGATTGACAGCAGATCTGACTTGTTCACCTGTTTATTTTATGAGCAGACACACAACATGCACTGGTCACACCTGGTCACACTGAAATGAGTTTCATCTGAAGGGAGAGAGCTAGAATTGCTGTGCTCATGTAAGGATGTGAAATTCATCTACTATATTTTCTGGGCTATAAGGTGCACATTCAATGAATGGCATTTTTTAAAACTTTTTGCATATATAAGACGCACTGGATTATAATGCGCATGGTCAGCTTTTGAAAAAATTGAAGGCTTTTAAGTGTGCCTTATAGTGCGGAAAATACAGTAATATGTCACTGTAGTATCCAAGTAGTGCCCCAACCAAGATATACACATTAAAAAATTGCACGACGGGAATTGTTTTGCATATTTTTCTGTAGATACTCAAGTAATGGCACTGTACTTCAGTTGGCACGTTGGTCTTTTGGGCTTTGGGTCTTGCTTCATGTCGAGTGACGTCAAAACCGATTGGGATTCAGACTGAGACGTATTCTGTCCGAATCACATATGCTAATATGTCGAACATGGTTTCTCGTGACTGTTCACACTACGAAAGAGCCATTCAGTTTCAATATGGATGGGTCGGGTCCAAAATGCGGATTTTTGCTGCCATTCTGAACATAGCCTTACTTATATAGTGCAAAAGAACAGAAAATACCATGTCAAGGTGCTCTTCATCTTGAACAAGGTGTACAACATGAACATGTTTCCACTCCAAGAAGCTCGGAAACAAAAACAGAGCATTTCCATTCGACTACTCAATATTACTGCTTCAACAATGCGGACAATATCACGACATGAGGAGTAATATTTGGGGGAAAATGATATGACTGAAAGGAACGTGTGCGTTGCAACACACCCTACTTCTGGAATCCAACCGCCATCTGAACCTACATCATCTGATGCTTGTTGAAAAAAAATGCAATGATATTTTCCAGGAAATATTCATCCTTCAAAATCCTTGATTCGGGGTGATGGCAGTTTTGGTTTATTTATGCTGCTCAAACACAGATGGGGCAAAAGTGAGTTGTCCTTGCTTTGTTGCGATTAAACAGGAATATTGATTGCACCTGATTGGAATGCATGCCTGGATATGTATTTGAAATCATGTTTTAAAAAGGGACATATTGGTGCTTGACACAATACAGTGACCTGACATCAAATAGAGTTTGTGCATGCAAAATACAGTAACAAAGCTTTTTTGCGTTTATCACATGACGAACAAGATCTTCACTTTAGGCCAACCCCAAAGAAACTCAAAGCAAATCTAAATGTGGATAGGTGAAGAGATTTCTCAAGAAGCACAATGAAGCTCATCGGATTCATTGGCTGCTAAGATTGGAGCAGAAAGAATTGAATGCCGCCCTCATGTTTCTACTGGTGGGGCTAAGTGAGGGTGAGACACGCGATAAATGCCAGAAGTGACACTGCAGAAAAATGAGAGCAGAAGCCAGTCACACCCCAGGAGATTGGTCCCCGCTGAAGGAAAGAGATGAACACTCTGTGTACTTATGCTCTGTGTCTTATGCGTGTGCAAGAGGGGGACTTTGACAAATCCTCAGTGAGTGTTACATCTTTTTTATTTTGGCAATGGCGCCATGACACAGAGAATGCACGTCTTTTTTTCCCCCCGTCATATCTATTTTTTTTAAATATTCCCTTCTCTGAATGCCAACATTTCTCCACACATTTCCCACATTTCTCTCTTGTGTATGCCAGCATTCCTCCATCTGTCTCTTCCTTGTCTGACTTTCTCCTTTTGTCCTCATTAGCCTCTTTTCTCCTGGTTTCGGGCTGATCATTAACTCGCTCAGAAGTTGCTGAGCAGCACAGGCGGTGTTGCAAATGCAAACACGACAAGAGGATGCATATCGGCATATCGTCTGCATGCTGACGGAGGAAGTGGGATGTGCCAGGACAGCAAAAGTGTGAGATGACAAGGGGCAGAGGGGGCAAAAATGATGAGTAGTTGACAGTCACAATTTGAATCACAGAGGAGGAGAAGCAACTGGATGCTGATATACCACTAGTGAGCTTTCAGTGAGAACAGTGATCCGAGTGGTGCATAGGTCAGACAAAAACTGGCAGTCGGACCACTGACACACACACACACGCACACGCACACACACACACACACACACACACACACACACACACACACACACACACACACACACACACACACACACACACACACAGGCGCGCACACACACACACAGGCGCGCACACACACACACACACACACACACACACAACCAAGATTTCATGTATCCATCGCAGATTTTAGAAACACTTGATAAACATGTTAAATTGCTTATTTTACAGTCTCTTTGCACATACCAGATCTCCTTGAGAGAAGAACTCTTTATAGATAAGTTCCTGTAGACAAAGGAGAATGACGCGTCATTGTTCATTCAGTGTCTTTTACATATCAAATATTTGATTGCTCTTTTAAAATCAGTTTTTTTAATTGAACCGGGATACAAATCAATCATTTTAATCGCTAACTTTTTCCCTTACAAATGTTAAATTCGCGAGAATATAATCTTGGCATACAAACTATTTTTCGAGAAACAAACAGAGCGCCACAATGAGCCGGTTCTTGGAGCTCCTAACAAGGAGCTGTAAATGGCAGCCAATTTTTGTTTTTGTCGTGAATTCCCCGCCCCCAGTCTTCGGTTAAAGCTGCACGTGATTGGTCAAGATCCGTGGTAGGGAGGGGACACACACAGCAGGGTACACGCAGCAGTGACCGGGGGGTTACAGAAACAGAAACACACAGACACACACGAAAGGGAGACGACAGAGCTTGAAACAAAAAAACAAAAGTAAAAAAAAAAAACACACACACAAAAAAGTGAAATGGTGCCAAAATTGATAGAAGAAATTTGGACTCATTTCAACGTTATTGATAGTTCAAAGGCAGGGTGTAGACTGCGAGGTTAAAATATCCCATCAATCAGGCTCTACAAATAACACGCACAAGCCATCTGTACAATTTGAAGACAACAAACAAGCAAGGGAACCAGCTATTAATTAAGTTTCTAGTGTGTCTGCCTGCATGTATTGCTGCAGCAATATCACAACTTCTAAGATGTACAACCCAGGGCTCCTTGAGACACTATGGAGTTTATGCAAAAACCTATCCATTCCATCAAGCCATCAATGACCATCACAAGGGTAAATAAAACGACTTTATTATAAGTATAGTTTATTTCTTTAATTACAATGCCATACCACATTTATTATACATAAAATACGGTATATTATGTGTACGTCTGTGTAAGCTCTCAGTCGTTCAGGAGTGGTCCATCGATGAGAAGGTTTCTTCAGCCGTCATCTGTACTTTTTGAAGGTGTCGGACGTTTCGCCTCCTATCCAAGAGGCTTCGTCAGCGAACTAAAGTCTGACTGGTCGTATCGGCCCTATTTATATATCTCTAATGTCCAGACATGGCGGCACCCGACACAGCTATGATAGGTCCCTACTCTCAGGTTGGGGGGAGCAGAGGACCACTCCCTGTGGCCCCACTGATTGTTCCTACATTCCTGACTAACGACTGGCCTATTTGCCCCACTCCCACCGGTATCACCTCATCAGCATTACGAATGTTGCCTAACCTGTGTTGCTTAAGCAGGCTATTGTATGAACGATCCAAATTGAACCTCACCCCACCAGACCGGTTTAATGAAGGATTTTGTTGTTTTATGAGAATCGCTTCTTTTACCCCCCTTTCAAACCATCTATGTTCTTTCGCTAAGATTTTATCCTCATTGTCGTCAAATGAGTGGTTGCTAGCTTTTAGGTGCAAATGTACTGCCGATTGAGGCCCACTTATATTATCGCTGACGAAGCCTCTTGGACAGGAGGCGAAACGTCCGAAACCTTCACTTTTGTACAGATGACGGCTGAAGAAACCTTCTCATCAATGTATTGAATAAACTACATTACTTTGTTTTTCATTTGTTGCCTATCTTTTGGATGCACTAATTTTTGCCTTAACGTGTTTATCGGTTTGAAATAAGTAGGAATTTTGTGTTGCCAAAGGACTCTTTGTAATTTTTCAGAAACTCCTGCAATGTAAGGTACTGCTACTCCCCTCCTTTTTGTATCTTGAGAATTTTGGGTTTCATTCCCAATTATTTCTTTCTGACATTTGTTGAATGACCACTGAGGGTACCCACAGTTAGTGAGTGCTCTCCTGATATGTTTTGACTCCTTTTCTCTACCTTCAATGCTAGTTGGTATTAGTTTAGCCCTATGCTGGAGGGTTCTGATAACTCCTAGTTTGTGTTGTAAAGGGTGGTTAGAGTCAAAAAGTAAGTATTGGTCAGTGTGCGTAGCCTTCCTAAAGACTTCTGTTTTTAGCGCTCTGTCCTCTTTTATAATTACTTTACAATCCAAGAAGGCTAGTTGGTTCTCTTTAATGTCCTCACGAGTAAATTTAATGTTGATGTCTACAGAGTTGAGGTGATCTGTGAAGGATTGAATTTCTTGTTTTTTAATTATGACTAAAGTATCGTCCACATATCTAAACCAGTGTCTAGGTTTTGTCCCCGGGAAGGATGTGAGGGCCTGTTTCTCCATCTCTTCCATATACAGAATAGCCTCTATGGGTGAAACTGGTGAGCCCATAGCACAACCATGAATTTGTTTTTAAAATTTCTCCCGAAATTGAAAATACGTAGTATTAAGGCAGATTTCCAATAATTGGCAGATGTGATCCGGTTTAAGTTTGGTTCTTTCGTGCAGAGAAATTTTATAAACGAATTCATGGTTGTGCTATGGGCTCACCAATTTCACCCATAGTGGGTATTTTAGATGCTATAAAACGTTTTTCTGATGTCAGTTAGGAAACAAAAAAGTGGTGTCGGTTATCCTTTAAGGCTTAGTTAGTTGAAAATTATGTTTTATGGGGACCTGGGAACGGATTATTCTCATTTTAATGGTTTCCTATGGGAAATTAAGGTTTGGAATACACACGTTTCGCTTTATACAGCCTTTCTCATAAAAGCAGAACCATATAATAGGGGGGACACACATTTTAGATTGGTGATGGAAAAAGTGAGGAAGAACGGCAACCTTTTCAAGATTATAGGATTTCGGGTGTTGATTACCTTGAATAAATTGTTGTACATATTATTCATATTGTGTCATTAAACAGAGACTATTAATACAATGCTAATTAACCTCCCAACAATTTCGGGGGTCAAAGTTGCCAAAGGGGTTGTTGTAGAAGCAAAGTGAATGCTAATGCTATTCCAGGGACCATTGAGACTCACTTGTGAGGACACGAGGATCAGATAAAATGCTCCTGAATCATTTAAATGCATTGAGAGTCACCACTTTTCAGTAACGGCTCTCCTCTCCTTTTTGACATTGAAATAAAGAAAAACAAAAGACAAGGAGTGACACAACTTCACGGGCACACACGCAATGCTCACACTGCAGATTGTATCGTTGCTTATTTATAAGTCTTTGACGTGTTCTTTAGTGTGGCATATCTAATGGTTTGAGTTCTCGTGAGGATTTACGGACTTGGTTACTTAGCAGTACGGAGACATGTTTTTTACTTTCTTTTAACTGAGCACCTTTCTTCTCTTCACACCTTCATCTTTCCTTTTCTCACTCAATCACACAGGCCGTTTCATTCCTTTATCTGACTTTCCTTCACCTCAGATAGATCAGATCCCTCATCCTTTGCTCAGTTTTTGCATCCCGCCTATTTGTCATTGGGTCACTTCTGTTTTGTGTCTTTCTGTGGGCGTATTTGCTTCTCATCTGATTGTAAAAGATGGCAAATTGTTTGTCATTTTGGACGAGGAGGGTGCCAGGGGAAGCCTTCAGAGGCAGTTTGCCAGTCATGGCAAGCATAGTTCAACAGTTTATGAGATTGTATTGATATTGCTTTCACAATATGTCCTTTGGCTGTG
>NC_142747.1:12757086-12819586 GCF_051943395.1 Hippocampus bargibanti
TGCTTGGACGCCCTCTTCTGGCGCAACACGAGGTTTTCAGACCAAACAGTCATTTACGTGATGGAAGGACTGCTACAATGTGTCCTTTTTTTTCAGTCAGGGGCGTTCCTTCAGTGACGTCACGCACGGACTCGTCGCCAACCTCAAAAACAAGACTTCCGGAATATTCAGCACAAGTCATAAAACATAAAATATAGCTATATGCGGTGGAATCTTTGTAAAATATGTTCAGTAGACGTCATTTGAAGCCATTTTACAAATTAGGGACACAACTTCTCTGGAGACGCCGGTTGTCCTTTAATGTTCTTTCTTTTATTGTTCGGTGATATTTTGCTGCGCACCCATTCATTTTCTGATCCACCTATCCTCATAAAGGTCGCAGCGGGTGTCGGAGACTGTCCCAGCAGTTTTTGTGCAGTAGGTGCGGGACACCCTGTTCTGGTTGCCAACCAATTGCAGGGCAGAAACAACTATAACAAAAACCTTTTGTCCCACACTCAAACGATGATATTGTTGACTGGAGCTCTTACCAACCAAATTAACAGTCTCCCAGCTTCAGTTTAGCCCACATGGCTGTTTTGTGCATTATGCAGTGGAATGTCAACAGCGTAGGCAAACGGCGAAAAGCCTGATCACTGAGCCCATGTCGTGTCCCACATCCACGGAGTGTCAGCAGTTGCCATGATTTTGGTCAAATTCCAAGCTACACTTCTCAAAGAACTGTGTCAACCCGTTAAAGATTGTATCCCCAGTTGTGCATCTCAAAAGAGGAAGCTAACAAAGCAACTCTTTCCGGAATGTCTTCCCATCTGAAGAACTCACAAATAGCTGTTCCAGACTTGCTGTTTTGTCAGATTTCATTGGCTAATTGAAGAACAAAGATGAAAATGACTAAGTGATCATTCGCATATTTGCGAAAGGGCATTACGTCTCATGAGTGCATTGAGGGATGAGGTTAAAATAGAGCCAAACTGACTTTATCGACATTAGATTCAGTTGTAGCGTCACCGAGTCAACACAGGCTCAACTCTTTGCTCTCACGGGGTGGATTTGTGCCATGGCCCGTTAATTGGGGATGGCTGCGGTAGATTGTAGCTTTATATTCTCTGATCCGTATCCACATAGACCCTGCGTGAGGCTTCACGCTGACCCTTGAGGTTTTGCTCTAAGACCGAAACGCAGTCAGCGGGAAATTAATAATGAATCGAGACATGTGGCGGTGAGCAGCTTTGAACTTTTTTTGTTCGGTGCAAGAGTTGAATGTGTGAGATTCTATGAAATGAATGAAAATGAAAGTACACAACGTATATATATTTTTTGTGAACGCTATAGTACACACTCTAACCAAAATATTAGACATTTACAAGAACAGCTTTACTTTATTCCTTTCATCATGATCATGTCCTCCTTTAATGTTTGAAAATGTCTCATTGTCCCTGCCAAAACTATTAAGGGCATGAATTAATGAGGATGTTTTCCCCCTAAAAACGCATTAAATTTGCCATCTGCCAATGATAGACTTCCTCATTACGCACAATCATCAGCAGAAAGTATTGCATATTAAAGAATTTACCTCCAGAGAGCTATGATTCCAAGTCATTGTTTTTCTTGCATCTGTTTCAGTCTTCATTCAAATGATTTGGAGAGAAAGCAAATCCCTTCCCATGTTTGAGACTAAAGACTGTCATGTTTGATGGCATAGCGCATGTAAAATAACCGCTTTTGATGGGAACTTGGCTTCATGCAACCTGTGAATAGATACCTATAGAGTAGACCATGTGTACTTTTTCAGCCCACCAGCTAAATATGGTCAAGGTGGTTGCAGTGTGGGTGACAAGTGCATTCCTAATTCCTTACTAGCAAACTCCACCGAGAGGGAACCAGAATGTGACAAACTGAGCCACGGAGCCTAACTGGAATGTTGGTACTGAATTGAATGGCGTCTATGTTTCTTTCAGGTGAATAACATGAAATCTAAAGTCATTATTTATTCATCATTGTATTTTATGAGGTCCGTGCAGTGAAGCTTGTGGTTCTTGAAAACGCCTTTGGACAAGACTGCCCACGGTTATTTGTGACAAGGTGATGATACTATCAGACTCAGATGATGCTTGACGAGGATGATGAAAGTGACACGAGCACGCGCGCACGCGCAAATTTCACGTAGCTTGCTTTCCAGTAGAGGTCGCTAACATTTCAATGAATGTGAAGGCAGCAGAGGAGGAAGTGACAGACTGGCTTTTCTTCTCTGCAGCTCTCAGGCTCGATTGCAGCGCTTTTTTCTCTCCTGTGCTGGAAATTGCCTTTTGAAGGCGCATCTTCTGGCTGTGCGCGAAGCTTTCAGACCGGACCAGTTTACGTCATGGCCCACTTGTGGATACACACCGTATGGATTTTTGGAATCGGTTTCCTCTTTGGATTTCAAGGTAAGAAAACGTTTTACTGTTTTTGCTTTTCATTTCGTGTTGTTTTTCAGAGGGAAATGCTGTTATTTGATGTGAGGAAATAACGGCAGGTTTTTGGTTTGTTGCTTGTGATGCAAGTTGATTTGGTTCGTCAGTAAGTGGCTTTGGTGCTTTTTAAAAAAACACTTGAGAAAGTCCTCCTCTTGGAACCGTTGACTTAATTCTGCTAAACGAGCACATGAGCTGAAGGCTGGCTGCAAATAAAAGTTACACAGGTTGTGCGTGTGTATGTGCATGTTTTTTAATGTGTGTAGGTGTGCGCGCGTGCAAACGCGTTTGTGCAAGTGTTCACGTGCCGACAATTGAGCATTTGGGTTGATTTCCATGTGTGCGCGCCACTAAGTGTGCGCGTGCTTGTGTGTGCTCGTGTACGCGTGTGTGCGCGTGTTTGCGTGTGTGTCTGTGGCTGTGTGAGAGAGAGAGCGAGTCAGAGAAAGAGGAAGGGAGAGAGAGAGACAGTCAGAGAAAGAGGAAGGGAGAGAGAGAGAGAGAGAGAGAGATACTATGTCCTGTCCCAAACAAAAATAAAATTGTTCACAAAAACATAGAGGTTGACTAGCATCTTGCAATGAAGTGTCATGCTTCAGATGGACACCAAAAATGTATCCAAACATCCGTGCACCCTCATACCAAGATTGAGCAGAAATCAGTTTTTGCATTTTGAGTTGACGAACAGAAATAATGTACAAACATCACAAAGCAGATAAAACAAATAATTTTGCAATGCAATAATAAATGTAGAAAACGGGTAAATGGGAGTCGGTCTGCAGAAGACGATAATAGTTTAGCAAAGTCTGTTTGTGTAATTAAATGACAACAGTTACAAATTGGAAGGTAGTGACACAAGGCCCCACACACTGATGGATAGTGTTTGTCACTTCAGACTTAATAAAGTAAATGGTGATCGAAAACAGTGGCTATGACAGAAATTTAATAGGCGATACTTCAACTGTCGGGGCCTACAAGGCCTTCTCTGCTGGCCTAAATATATCTGAATCACAGACTGATATCAATTGTATTTATTTCCATGAATTCTTATGCAATGATTCCAAATCGTCTTTCAGCTCCTTTCATTGCTTTTACCCTGTTATGCGTTTTCATATTCAAGCATTTCACCAATCATATTTCAGCTTTTATTTGTTATTGGGGTCAGAAATCTAGCTGGACACCTTTATAATCAGTTCTGCAGGCCCTGTAACATCAAATACGTGTCGATCAAACTGTTGCTTTAACCCATCAGATTACCAATTAGCGACACCAAGGCCTTATTTCCTGGTTAACGGTACCCTCTAGTGGACTTGTAGTAAATCACACCACAGTTTTATATGAGTCGCAGTTGCAGCTGCAGTTGCATCATGAAATAGTTATTAAGGGTTGGACTGATTTAGACGTAGAACTACTGAAGCGCTAGGTATGAAATGCACAGCTTGCAACTGACTTCAACTAATGCAATGCATTTTTTGAAGTGCCCACATGACTATTCATCCTTGAATCGTCATCTTGATCCATCAGTCCTTTACACGAGAAAAAGAAATGTTTGATTCCGGCTCCGACCTTCCTATGTGGAGTTTGCATGTGCTCACTGTGCCTGCATGGATTTTCTTTCAGTGATCCGAAATGGCACTGAATGGCAGGTTAAGTGAATACCGTTTTTTTTTTCCGTCAGGCGCGCCCAAAAGGCTTCATTTTCTTCAAAATATGACCTTGCGCCTTATACCCACATGCACCTTACATGTGAAGTCATATTGAGCCACAACAGATCTTGCATCTACTGTGAGCAGCTACTCACTCCGCATTGTATATGGAAAAATTTTGAAAATACATAATTCATTTGGGTTGCACCTTATACACTGGAAAATATGGTATTTTGGTGTGTCTGGGAGTGTGAGTGGTTGTTTATCTATGTATCTTGCGATTGGCTGGCACATCTCACACACCAACTTCCCAAAGACGGTTGGTGTAGGCTTGAGCATCGCCTCTGTGAGGATACGTGGATCAGGAAATGGATGGATAGATTATTTTGTTTTAGTTTTTATTTTATTTTATCATTGGTGGTCACACCATTTGCTGGTTTCTGCTTAGTTTTCATTGTCAGCATCTAAAATCACAGTTTGGACAAATCTGTGATTCGAATGTAAAATAGTTATTGAATTGTATTTTTTTTTTTTACGCAATGACTCTGAAGCCATTACTTTAGATGAGTTCACTACCACTCTGAAGTAGAAAGAATCTGACAGTACATATATCAAGTTTATGATGAAGGTTGATGATTTTGCTTCTGCTTCGAATGCCTTCAAGCCGTTTCTGAGTGGCTTTTGTGGTGCTTCTGAGCGGCCACTGTATTAACCCTTTCAGGGACAGCGGTTTCCACAATGGGCAGTTTATCTTGTTTTCAGCTTATATGTTGCATGAAAAACTGGTTTTATCTGAGTGGCCAGTTGTATTTCTAACCTTTGTTTTTCTGATTCTAATTATGTATCGTTCATAATCATCTTTTGTTTTAAATAAGTGTTACCAATGTATTGAAATAAACTGATGATGAGTGCATCTAGATTCCAAATGTATTGATTGGACTGTTTATTTCTATACCAAAAGAACATTCAAACACTAAACTGGTTTGTGTTGAGTATTACTGAATAGTCAGACGCTAAATTATGGAAGACACAAGGTTGTTTTATGGGATTACAGGATGAAAGGTATTTAATGGTTAGTGTGTATTCACCCATTAAATATCTGGATTCTATTAATGGCACTGCAACAGCTAATGCAACCGGCTCAGACTGGTGGATTTGCATTTTAGTGAATATCCACGAAAACAAATGTGCAAATGTGAGTTCATAAGGCATATTGTACCTAATTTGTGCATTTTAGCAATTGGAGTTGGCATGACTGGAGTCATGTGATGGTGAAGAAATCCTGCGTGCAAATGTCTGGACAACTGCACAGACGACACTGATTTGATTTGGAGTGTTGGGCATATATGTGCGTTCCTGTACGATATGGAGTCGTTTCTCGGTGACCGAAGTGGTTGTGGTTATCAGTGTAAGCAGGATATCGTGAAAATAATTGAAGAAAAAGACACAGACAGTCATTCAATTTGAAGCACTTTCTGCACACTCTTTGTTGTATGAAGCAGTTCCAGATGAAAGAGGAGAGGATCGAAGCGTCCTTTTCACTAGTAGATCAGGTACGTCATGGTGCAATGTGCATGTCTGCTAGAAGCTAAATGTTGAAAGCAAACATGAAGGTGTAGCATCCATTGATGAAAAGAGATTGTCTCACAACTCATGTCCCACGTAAATCCGCTTCAATTCCAAGCCCTGACAGTTCCACATACGCATCAACACTCCTTTCTTTGCATCGTGGGCTCCTCAAGCCATGCATCCATCCAGCCGCAGACTTTCCAATAGCACCGACCTTTTCGCTGAACAAAGCGGCGCTGTGAAAATGCTGCCCATTACAGGCACAAAAAAGCTCGATTGCCCCAGAGCTGTCCTGCGATGACAGTCAAATGGCGCTGACGTTCCTTCCAAATCAAAAACAGTGCTGGCATATTTGTGCTGCCGAAAAGGCGCAACCGCTCAGCAGTTTCCACCTTGATGAATGTCATAGGCAAAAATGCTGAAAAAAAATCAATATCTGTTCCACACGACGCACAACAACTCAAAGTGATAAAAGAAAACACAAAAACAACACAAGCAACAACAAAAGCAAGGCTTGTGAGAGCACTTGCCGACGGCTGCCTACTCAGATGCCATCTTGGACTTTTCTATACAATACAATAGATACATTAGTTGGGGAATGTGTCTTGAGTCATTTTCGTTAAAGATGTAGTATTAAGTACCAGAATGAACTCTTAAGACTCAGAAAATAATTCATAGTCTCAATCAGGGTCTTATGAACATGCCAAAATTTAGGAACAAAAATCATGCAGAGCATTCGGGAATTCCAAAACATTGCGTTGGAGGTCTTTGTTTTCTCTCTCTGTATCTTCCTCTCTCTCTCTCCTTGTGTGAAACAGCTGCTCAATAGTTCAACTGAAGCTGAATCTGGAGGGTGGCTATCTGTGGCATCACGAGCTACGTGCCTTGTGTGTAGAACTTGAGTACATCCTTAGCAGGAGAAGAGTCGAGGACTTTATGCACTGATACAGCCTCTCTGTTATTTCTTTTTGTTTTTTACTGTCATTTGACCCGCAGGGTCTTTCGTCATTAATTTGTATTTATTTGTCTTGTTCTGCATGTTGTGTTGTGTCAGTGGAATGACTCGGATGTATGTGCACCAGAGCCATGCCTGAGAAATAAAATTGTACTGATCGGATAAAAGCAACCATTTGCAACCTTTTATCACTTTAAATGGAGTCATTCTAGCTCATCATGGTTTATTTTTCATCCATTAGACATGAAAATATTTGTGAGTTCAACACGACTGAATTTGGTGTGTGGGAGGGCTTTGATACAGTTTACCAGCAGCCCTGAACCCGAGTGAAAAGTATGCCACTGAATGGAAGAATGATCATTCCAGTAATCTTGTAACATATTTTCAATGCCTTTGTTGTTACACTTTACTGTCACACGCATTTGAACTGACAACTACTTTGGCGCAAGCTATGGTAATTAGTTTAGCTTACTCCCCCAGTAGTAGCTTGTGAGGTCAGTAGACCAAGAGTCTCCACTCTCAAATCTGACAGCTTTTATTAGGGCTGTCAGTCTGCAACATTATTTTCATCTGTCAATTTCTTCTGCTCCCTGGCTGTCAATCTTCTCTCTCTCTCTCTCTCTCTCTCTCTCTCTCTCTCTCTCTCTCTCTCTCTCTCTCTCTCTCTCTCTCTCTCTCTCACTCTCACACACCCACACACACACAAACACACACTCTCTCCTACTCTCTTTATGTCTCTCTCTTCTCTGCCTCTTTTTATCTCTCTCGCTCTTTATGTCTCTCTCTCGCTCTCTCTGTCTATTTTCTGCCTTGCTCTCTCTTTCTCTCGCTTTTCTCTCTGTTTCTCTCTCTCTCTCTCTCTCTCTCTCTCTCTCTCTCTCTCTCTCTCTCTCTCTCTCTCTCTCTCTCTCTCTCTCTCTCTCTCTCTCTCTCTCTCTCTCTCTCTTTCTCTCACACACTCATTCTCTCCCTCTCTCTTTCTGTCTCTATCCATCTATCCATGCCCTCAATGAGTGCAAATAAATGTGTGTGTGTGTGTGGGTGTGTGCGTGTGAGTGCGTGCACGCACGTGTGTGTGTGTCTACATTCAGACCAGCCAATGACCTTTTTTGTGCCAATAAAATGAGAAATTCTTTTCACAAAACACAATGGATTAAAAAGAAATTCCCGCAACTCTAAACCTTGGAAAATTTTGTCAAAATGCGACAACCATTACTTGATTTATTTGAGCATAAAAGTTGGTACTCTGAGAAAGGTTACCTATAGTTGATCTCTGTTGTTTTTTCTTTTTCATCAGGTTGTAATGTTTTATTTTTTTACACTATCATGCACAAGTGTGGTATTTGCAAATCAGTGCAGCCTGAGACTAAACAATGTTAATATTAAAAAAAAAAACACTATTTTTTTTTTCAAGAGAAATGAAAACAGAAACAAAACAAAAAAACAATGATTATTTTGATGGCCATCTGCTCCCTCCCTCTGTACCAAACCGAGTCTTGGGGTCCATTTTACGCAACATCAAAGCCATTTCAGCTAAAATCTTCTCAGGTGCTTATTTCGAGTCACTTCTGTTCATTTTCTCACACTGCCAGGCGCTGAGAGCTCTATGTTCCAGTTGTGTAAGTCAAAGGGTTGTTTAAGTCATCCCCTTTGTATTCGTATCATGTCTTGGCCACTGCAGTCGCAGTTTCTCAATGTTCTGTCATTTTTTAAACATTCATGTTAGCATATCCAACCATCTTGGAAATGTCATTAACAGATTACGGTTAGCGGCCCGGTAGTCGAGTGGTTAGCACACCGGCTTCACAGTGCAGAGGTCGCCGGTTCGCGTCCCGGTCCGGCCTCCCTGTGTGGAGTTTGCATGTTCTCCCCGGACCCGCGTGGGTTTTCTCCGGGTCCTCCGGTTTCCTCCCACACTCCAAAAACATGCATGGCAGGCAGATTGACCACTCCAAATTGTCCCTAGGTGTGAGTGTGAGAGTTACTGTTGTATGTCTTTGTGTGCCCTGCGATTGGCTGGCAACCAATTCAGGGTGTCCCCCGCCTCGTGCCCGAAGACAGCTGAGATAGGCTCCAGCTAACCCCCGCGACCCTAATGAGGAATAAGCGGTACGGAAAATGAGATGAGATGAGATTACGGTTATACAAGCTTGCACCCTTGTGATTGGATCCCATCTTGGTAAATAACATTACAAGACGGTTGTCTGCAAGCAGAAAGAGGTGAGGAACACAGTTGGGACAGAAGACACAGAACCATCTGGGTTTCTATCGTACGTGGCAATGTGCCATCTCTCTTCATGAATCACTGTGAGTGATTCACAAACCTGTAGTGATGAAAAATGGATCCAAGGTAAACTCCAATACCTTGTCTTACAATGGCTCTCTATAAAGCTTGCTATCGTTTTTTTGCAGGTGCAATTTGGTCCGTGCAGTATTGACCTTGGTGTGCTCGTATTTTATCAGAAATGCAGAGGAAAAGAAAAAAAAAGTCTTTCTGTTCTGTAAAATCAGTCAGTGTCATCATTGAAATTTATCTGATGACTGAATTAAGTAAGAAGGAATTGCCTCACCTGTATGCATGATTTTTTTTATTTATATTTTGTAATACTATGACTATGTTGAATTTTCATACCTCATACACGGTGTATGAGTTGTATTGCAGCCACAAAATGTATGGATGGATAGATAGATTGAAAGATGGATTGTTTTTGGATTCGATTCACTTACAGAGAATCAGTTATTCCAGCAACACAATAAATGTTCCTGTACACGCCTTTATAAACATAAAACTTTCCAAAAAAGAACAAAATCAAATGACAGCCTATAACCCTCTCAAATGCTTCTGACTCTGAAGTTTCTGCCAGCTCAATCTGTCGTTGGAAAAACAGTTGTCTGCCTTGTGAATGTGCTCAGCATGTCAGGATTTTTGTCATCACGTTATTTTACTCAAATAATATACAAAAAAAAGCTTGTCGGGATTGCTACTTGCTGTTGGTACTTTCAGCACAACTTTTTTTGAGCAAGAGCAATTTTGAGAAGAAAAAATGAAAAGGAATGTGATTCATAAGGTGCTTCTTGTTCTGCAAACTGCAAATCAGTCTTTAATTAACAATTTTAGTGAAGCATCGCAGAGAGATTACACCCCTCCTAATTCCAGTTTATCAAGAGCTTTCTAAGAAGTATTGCAAATTTGAAAAACTGTGACCATGAATGATTCACATTTATATTTGATTGATATTCCGATGGAATGTTGGTATATTTATTTTATTTATGTATTTTATTTACCGCATTTTCCGGTGTATAAGGCGCACCCAAAAGCCTTAATTTTCTTCAAACGGTGACCGTGTGCCTTATACGCCGGTGCACCTTATATGTGAAGTAATATTGAGCCACAACAGGTCTTGCATCTACTGTCAGCAGCCATCGAGTCCATTTCCCCCTGAAGAAGAAGTCATGCATAACCTCAGCCTTTAATGTAGCGCCTTATAATGTGCTGTGCCATATACGGTATTTTGAATGTTTTTATCTATTTATATATTGTATTTGGAAAACTTATTTTCATTCGCCTTATAATCTGGTGTGCATTATATATGGAAAACGTTTGAAAATACACCATTCATTCCTGGTGCGCCTTATACTCCGGTGCGCCTTATACACTGGAAAATATGTTGTTGCTTTTTTTGGGGTAAAATCAATGAATGGATTTTAATTGACATCAACAGCAGTTTTGAAAGAAAAGAGACAGCTGGAGAGACAGTTGGTTCCAGCAAGGAGCATTGATGTGTTCTGACTTGGCAGCCCAAAATGTGTTTTCTCAAGAGATTACTAAAGCACAAGTACACAAACCAATCGACAAAATAGCACATTTAAAGCAAAAATACTTTTATCAGTCGAATACTTTTATCAGTGGGTTTTCTGGTGGATCAGTGGTGTTAGCATGTCAACGTCACAGTGCTGATGCTTTTGTCGCTTCTCCCCGAGCCTGTATGGGTTTTTTTTCTGGGTCCTCCATTTTACTCCCACATTCCAAAAAACATACATGGCTGGATGATTGAACTTTAAATTGTCCCTAGGTGTGAATATGAGTGAGGATGGTTGTTCTGGATGCCCTGCGATTGGCAGGCAACCGCTTCCTGGTGGCCACCGCCTCCTGCCCGAAGAACGGCATAGAATTGAAGCGATCAACAACCAAAGGCCCACCCGGCGCAAAACACCTCCTGAGAAAAGTCTAATTGATGGGTAATCAGGAGGCAATGGTGATCTGGTGAGGGGGTAGGTGGCCGCAGCTCTGGCACTGCCTGCTTTCAAGCAGAATGTGAGTCAAAATGTTTTTGTGTAGGTGGATGCTGCAGCAATACTTGCCACTGAAAATGAAACATGTGATGCTGGGAACTGAACCAAATGGACAAAAAGAGCCCGCCGGAAGATAGATAGATGCATGAGCAACGGCATAGCTTGGAAGATTCAGGCAATATCACCGAAGGTTGATGTATGCAATTAACTCATTCACTGCCATTCAAAAATTTCATTCAGGAATTGAAATTTACGGAGACCATCATTCCTGAATTTGTTCGGGTTTTGTTTGTTCATGTTTGGGTGCGGATAAAGCACTGACCGCATTTCCCTTTTTTCCATGATAGCACATTTCCAATTTTTGCTGTTGTTAAAGCGCTCCATAAACCAATATGTATGTATTGCATTGTATTTTAGACAGCAGCCCTCATTTCAAACTCATATAACTCCAGACCTGTATGATCTATGAATTAACTCTTTTTTTTTCACGGGAGAGTCTCAGATTTCTTACACTGCATTGAATGTTGATATAGTCCTAAAACTCAATATTCTGTGGGTCCTGGAATTCTAGTGACAATGAAAAAAACTCTGGCACTGGACTAGATATAGTTTTGCACGTCTGGCAGTGAATGAGTTAATTTTTCGTCTTCTATATTGAAGCATGTTCTATTCGGAATTTTAACTAGAGCTTCATTATCAAAAATGTTTGTAAGAATAGAACTTGTTGCACTTTGAAATTACTGTATTTTCCGGTGTACAAGACGCACCGGAGTATAAGGCACTTCCAATGAATGTTGTTTTTTCAAACGTGGTCCATATATAAGGCAAACCAGAGTATAAGGCGCTCCTTCAATGAAGGAAAAAAGTCCAAATATAATATGGTAAACCATATATAAGGTAAACCACATTATACAGAAGAGGCTGGGGTTATGCACTACTTCTGTGGGAAGAAATGGACTCTAGCTCCTGACAGTCGTTGCGAGACCTCTTGTGGCTCAATATTACTTCACATATAAGGCGCACCTGCATATAAAGTGCAGGGTCATCTTTTGAAGATAATGAAGGCTTTTGGATGCACCTTATATACCGGAAAATACGATAGCGGCTCGGCAGCAGATAACATTGAGCATTTAACCCCGTGAAGTACCAATTTTCCCGTTTTAAAAATAAATAAATTATGCTTCACCATAACCATATCTTCACACAATATTTCAGTTAAATTTCACATATGTGGCCAAAAGACATGCATCCATACGGGTCAATATCGGCATGGAAAATAAAGTTCACTGAGGAGAATGTCCTCTCGTCAGTGAGCAAACCTGTCTGTTCCTTTGCACGTACCCTTTTCCTCTCCTCTTTACTCTTTCATCTCTCATGCCAGACGAATGATGTCCCTACTACGTCGAATACTTAACATTGACACTCTTTTTCCCTTTGATATTGACTGCCATCTTTGAAATCTGTGATATAAGCCTTGCCCTGGGAACATTTTGCCTGATGACCCGTTTCCATCATAACCATTACCCAACCCCGCTTCAGCCATCATTGGCCATCTGCGGCAAACATTCCACACTCACAGTTTTTGTTGTGACAGATTTTAAATATCCCTCCTGTTTTGTGAATTCAAATCGGCAACTGCAAGGCGCATTCAGTACCGGCTTTATGAACTGCTCATTGCAGGTATATTGTAGTTGTTTTTTGTCACTAACAATCATATCTACGTACAGTATTTATGTGTGTGCACTAGAATGCTAATATACATATGTTTCCTAATGTTTCATAAATTCTGTTTAAAAATATGACATTTACTGACTTTCTGTCAGTAACAGGAAAGCGTCTTGAATATTAAATATTTATGCTCTGATCCATTCTTTTCCAAACATTCACTCCACAGCTCCTGTTAAATGTCAACAAACAATCAGCTCTTTCAATTGATACAAGTGTGTCACTGTCTTACTGGTTCTCTTTCAGTGAATTTGGAAAAGGTTCAGTAGTTCAAGTCCAAATTTTTGTAACAAACTCGCTGGGTTGATGTTTTGGATTTTATTGGCATTAAAATGTCTTAAAATGAACTTTCAGAAGCCATAGGAAATATTCAAACATGATAAATTAGATTTCGCAATTGTAAATAGTCACAAATCTGGGATTAGCTGGCAACCAATTCAGGGTGTCCCCCGCCTCGTGCCTGAAGCACCCCCGCGACCCTAATGAGGAATAAGCGGTACGGAAAATGGATGGATGGATGGGTGGAAATAGTCACAAATTTATAAACAGCGTTCTTTAAGTTGATTGACTGAATGACTCTTGCTATGTTGTGGTAAGGGAAGACAACAAAGCGGCCATGTGGTTTTAGTTGCGACTCGGAAGGGCAAACGCACATCATTAATGTATAGTAGCATCTTGGGACACAGGAGAGCTCGTCAAAAACGTAATTTCGTATGGGATTGGAAAAAAAAACTTCATCGTAAGATGTAGGAAATGTGGTTTGTTCTCAAACCTTGAACATTTTGGCATCTTATAATTCAAGAGATGATATGATCGATTTCCGTTTTGGCATTTGTAGACATTACATTTGTATGTTTTCCCTTCAATGATATTTTTTTAAACTATCGTGAGTATCCAACTCATTTGCCATTTCTCTCACATTTTAACCAAAGTCAAAACATTCTTGCCTCACTGTTACAAGCATGCCTTTCCAGCTAGTTAAATACATGTGGCTGGCCATTGATTTCTTAAGGGAGAAATGGATCAAGTCCAGTGTCACCTAATAAGAGCTGCCGCTCCTCTTTGGACAGCGCAAAACATGAACAATAGATAGATAAGAAGTGGGAGTAGATAAAATGGCTCCATGTGAAATACAAACACACAAACCGTAAGGCATTCAACAATTTATTGTTCCCGGCTTAATGGTAGTTTGCGGCAGCTTGGCGACTTGCAAATTGATGCTCATACAATGAGCGCTGAGAACGGTTGAACAATAGATCAAATCCACAGCCGTTTGAGCATTTGAAGGCTCATTGTATATCTTGGATTAATATTAAGATGCAAGCTCCGATATCTAGAAGAATAAAACAGACCATATTTTCTAGTATGTAAGACACATTCAAAAGCCTTGATTTTCTTCATAAGATGACCCTGCGTGTTATACGCAGGTGCGGCTTATATGTAAAGTAATATTGAGGTCTCGCAACTACTGTCCGCAGTCACCTATTACATTTGGAAAAGTTTTTTTTTTTATGTATTGAAAGTGCACCTTATAGTCCAGTGCGCCTTATATATGGAAAAAGTTTAAAAAGACACCATTCATTCGGTGTCTGCCTTATACTCCGGTGTGCCTTATACACTGGAAAATACTGCACCTGTTGTCACTTATCCGTCAGAATGGACAGATGATCCGCGGGTCTGTCAGTGACATTCAGCCATTTTCGCTGACAAACCGATGGCTGATGCTGATGGAATAAGCGCTATTGGAAGCCATTTTTTTTGCCTTACCTTGGATTGCTACGAACCTGAATTAAAAAGGTTTAGGCACGGTTTAAGGACATCAGGCAGAATCAGTAATGCAATGCTGTGGTCTAGTGTATAGAATACAATTGAATTCTATGCAATAGAATTGTATAAAATACAATATTTGCCCCCTTCTGGATTTCAGTGTTGATTACACACAAAGATATCGTCTCATCAAACCAATTTTTCCATCAGACAGAGACAAATCAAGGAAATACCAAATGCAGTTACTAAATGTCCATTTAATTTATCTAAACCTATCTGTCCCGATGTGAAAAAGTAACGTACTTTTTGAGGTCTTGAGTTTAAGGAAAGGGAAATGTTTAGGCTATGAGCCGCGATATACTATGAAACACAGCAGGAAGCAGACTTGGAGGTACCCAAGACATTAGGACAGCAACACATTGCCAAGAGTTCCCCATCTGCCAGAAGAAGCCCCATCATTGAACCAGCTGCTTATTTTTTTACTTCATTTTATTTCATCACTTTAGATCAGCACAGTTGCATTATGTATGGCTTAGGTCTTTATTGTTATCTATTGCTAAAAATAACATTCATTCATTCATTTTCCAAACCGCTTCATCCTCGGTTGGGTCGCAAGGGGCGCTGGAGACTTTCCCATCTATAATTCTGTACTGTGAAGTCAACATGCTAAAACACTCGACTACTGGGCAGTCCCAAAATTAACATCTCATCTCATCTCATTTTCCGTACCGCTTATTCCGCATTAGGGTCGCGGGGGGTGCTGGAGCCTATCTCAGCTGTCTTCGGGCAGGAGGCGGGGGACACCCTGAATTGGTTGCCAGCCAATCGCAGGGCACACAAAGACATACAACAGTCACTCTCACACTCACACCTAGGGACAATTTGGAGTGTGGGAGGAAACCGGAGGACCCGGAGAAAACCCACGTGGGTTCGGGGAGAACATGCAAACTCCACACAGGGAGGCCGGACCGGGACGCGAACCGGCGACCTCTGCACTGTGAAGCTGGTGTGCTAGAAAGTGACATGCATTTATAAGCAGCGGCAGGTTGCAATTTGAGTACCGTATTTTCCGGTGAATAAGGCATACCCAAAAGGCTTCATTTTGTTCAAAAGCTGACCCTGCGCCTCATACGCAGGTGCGCCTTATATGTGAAGTAATGTTGAGCTACAGCAGATCTCGCAACTACTTTCAGCAGCCACCGACTCCATTTCCCCTTGTAGAAGAAGTAGTGCATAACCTCAGCCTCTACTGTAGCACCTAATAATGTGGTGTGCCGTATACTTGAAAAACATTTATGTATTTATATATTGTATTTGGAAAACTTTAATCATTCCTTGAAAGTGTGCCTTATAGTCCGGTGCGCCTTATATATGAAAAAAGTTTTAAAATACACCATTCACTGGCAGTGTGCCTTATACTCTGGTGCGTTTTATACACCGGAAAATATGACAAAACTGTTACTTTGAATGCTCACACATGTTGCACCTTGAGTTGTGCACGTGTGAGAACATACCCCCCGCACACGTGTGTGTCACACAATGCTTATAATCTTGATGAAAGCTGAGAATAATGGATCTTATTACACAGGTAAAACACAACTTGTTCTCCTGTCATTAATGAGAATCATATCTGTACTTGCAGTGTCGGGATTTATCCTGTTGATTCTTTTTTTTTCATTCCATGTAGTGGCAGCCATATTTGGCTTTGTGTGGGGGCTTTCTGGGTCCTGCTGCATGCGTTGCAGAGGCAAAGATGCCTCCAGCCAGGGTGTCATCATTCAGAGTTGTGTTTGCTGATCTTATTTTAATGTTGGAAAGTGTGGACATTCAATGTGTTTCAGTGGCAGAGCTAATGCATAAAATCCTGCATTTGAGTGTAGAGATAGAAATATGAATATATGCATATTGATGCGGCCGACATAGTCAATTGTCTCAGTCTGGAGGAAGTACTTGGACTGACAGGCAACATTGACATGTACATGGTAATACGTCTGCAGAGACTCCTCCAGAATGCATCAGGAGAGCTACTGACATTTATTCTTTTCTGTTTGGTCAGTTGAGAATTTCTAAACTTCAAAAGCAGCAACTGTGTGCAGTTTTGTTTTTTTTTTCATCAAATTGTGCATGACGTTGTTGAATCATAGTCATTTATAATTGGTTTAAATGGTTGTTTTAAGAGCTAATTAATCTTTCAAAAAATATTATTCATCAGAAGAACCCGTCATTGTCATATTATTTTTAACGTTTCATGAAAACCAGTACAGTCGGATGGTGAATAAGGTACATGTGCATTAAATAATTCACTGCCATACCCAAATTTATTCTGGAATTGAAAAGCATAAACGTGGAGCGGCATTTCCGAATTTGTTTGGGGTTTGTCTTTTCTTGGCAGCATTTGTTTTTTCTTGTACAGCTGCCCCCAATTCACACGCATATCATTTAACAATTAACTCCTTTTTTCTGATGAAAGAAGAGAGTCTAAGGTTTTATACGCTGCATTTAATCTTTATGTAGTACAAATAACTCATTTTGTGGATCCTGGAATTTGAGTGAAAATGACAACAACCCTGGCACTGGAGTGGACACATTTTTGCACGTCTGGCAGTGAATAAGTTAACAGGAAGATACATGGTCTTTTCTGCACTAAAAGGTGCTTCGGAGTGTAAGGCGCACCTTCAATGAATGGCCTATTTTGAAACTGTTTTCATATATAGTGCATACCTCATTATAACGTGCATAAAATAGAAGCTCCAATAGCCACTATTGTATGGACAGCTATGTTGACCATATGATGAGCGGAGTTCCTTTCTCTCACAAGCTCAACCAACCCTAAAATCCTTTCCATTGTCTTGTGTGATGGGATTCCACTTAAGCACCTTATAGTGAACACAGGCGGGTTGCTTTCGCCATTCGAAGGGGGGTTGGTAACAAGAAAGGAATCTATCGCAAGATGACCTGTTTTACTTGCGGAGTAGAAGGAAAAAAAAAAGAAAATTCTCCCACTTGAAGTGCATTCAAATGTACCCAAGTTAAAATTGAATTAATGCAAATGAGAGTTTGCCTTAAAAAAACAACAATAACCAAGTAAAACTCTCTAAGGCTATTTTAGAATACACATTTAAATGAACGGCACAAAATATTCTGATTACTGGACAGATTTTCTGATGTTACCTGCAAATATTCACTTTGAACCTGATCACGTCAAGGTTTGGGCAATCGGTCCACAAGGCTACTCACGTTCCTCATTTCGATTTTTCCAGCCTGCAGCCATGTTAAAGAAGAAAACATTCACCATCTGCATTCTGATGAAAGTAATTATGTGTCTACTCCAAATGGCTTCAGGTCTGTATGGAGCAACAAGGGTAATACATTTTATTTATTGCTCTTTGCTTTGAAATTGGGTGTGGTTTTAGTAGATTGCAAGGAAACATACAAAGTGGGTTGCAGGTTGTTTGTCCGTTCCGATGAAAGCATTTCCTATCTAAGTTACCATATTTCAAGGTATGGGTGTGTTATTAATTATTCATCATGTTTCTGCTCACGCCAAAGGGAAAACAATCCTTTGTTGTGTCCCTTTTGCAGTTTTAAAAGATTTGATGTCATTTTTCATGGTTTTGGTTGGTGTGTTTCTGTTTTTTTTTTTCTCATTAAGGCCAGAACCTTTGAGAATTGATCTTTGTGGTTGACAATGCAATAAGGTAAAATGCATTGAATGATTCAAAGTTTACTGTGGACCAAAATAAATAAAAAAAAAATAACAAGTGGTAGACAGCATTAATTTGACACATTTCTCTGAATTGATATTTGTGTCAAACCTGACATTGAACAGGGTTGGGTAGATTGTTTTTAATGTTCATCCATTATAACCGTTCAAAAAGTTAAATGCAAAATTCACTTCACACCCAAAGGGAAATATCGAATGACAAGAAAGTAAAAATGCAATAAATTGACTGACACACCTCGGGCAAATCTGAAAAATCCCAGTTAGGATAGGCACCAGACTGAACACCTCCCATTGGAATAGGTCTGCAACATTAATTCATTTTACTGATTAGATTTTTTTTCACATTTGCTCTATTGACATGTGTTTACTTCTTATTTATTGGGATGATTTCATGTGTGTTCCTTGAAAGTCCACCTCGAGTTGACAAGATTCAGCACTTCATTATTGTCTCTCTTATTGACTGATGAATCTCTTTACATTCTAATTTCACTTTCTGTCTGTCTCAAAGGACGAAAAACACTCTCTTTTCATCACATTGCCTCGAACGTTCTCACGCACAGACATTTGCCCTTGGGACATGCCTACATTGGGACAGCCATGTTTCATGGTTCCAAATGAGCTCTTAGAAGAAAAAAATGCATGTCATGTTGGTGCTATGCTCAAGAGGCTACAACCTTGAAGGACTCCTATTCAATGAAAGCACGGTTCAGAATTAGAAAATATAACTTTTTGTTTTAGGCTATGCACATTCATACAAATAAAAAGAGTTAGGGCATGGCGAGTAACTCATTCACTGCCAGACATTAACTAATTCACTGCCAGACCATGTGCAAAAATGTGTCCACTCCAGTGCCAAGGTTCTTGTCATTTTCACTCACATTCCAGGAACCACAGAATATTGAATTTTCGTACGACATAAACATTCAATGCAGCATCATAAACCGTGTACTCTATTCTTTCATCAGAAAGAAAGAGTTCATTCCTAAGTTGTATTTGTCTGGAGTTATCTGAGCTTAAAATTGGGGTGGCTGTACAAAAGGAAAATGCTGCCCCCTCTGAAGGAAAAAAACATTGCCAAATTACTGACCAGCGCTTCATCGGCGCCCCCCGTCCCCCGCAAGAAAAACCTGAACCAAACACATTTGGGAATGCTGCTCCACATCATATTTTCAATTCCCAAATACATTTGGGAATGGCAGTGAAGAACTTAAATTACGGGGCATAGAGCATACCTGATTACTGTACAAGCCGCACCCTCTACTTTTTTCAATAATAGAAACATTTTGTGAACACACAAGCCGCAGTAGCCCATGTCGCGACATGACAAATGATTTGGCTGTGGGGTAGAAGGTTGAAGATGAAGAAAAGATGACCAAGCACAGAACTTTGGGGGACACCGTGGGACAGTGGTGCAGTGTAGAAAGAGCAGTTGTTGATTGTTTTGGATTGGATTGGATTGGATTTGCCTTTATTAGTCTCGCAGTGGAGAAATTTACATTTCACACCAGCAAAGTTATGAAAGAAATGAAAGTAGAAAAGCAAAACATAGGAGCTGCTGGAAAGGCAGCCAGTCTCGCGGCGCCGTCTTGAAGTCAAAAGAACAAAAAATACTAAATAACAAATAACATGACAACACAAAGACACAGAGAGACATTCATTCTTAAGCACTTTCTGTACCCTCTTTGTTACATAAAGCAGTTCCAGATGAAAGAGGAGAGGATCAAAGCGTCTCTTCACCAGTGGATCAGGGACATCATGGTGGAATGTGCACGTCGACTACAAGCTAAATGTTGAAAGCAAACACGCAGCTGTAGCATCCATTGACGAAAAGAGATTGTCTCACATCTCCTGTCCCCCATAAATCAGCTTCAATTCCATCCCGCGACAGTTGCATATACGCATCGGCGCTCTGCGCTGACGCTCCTTCCTTCTTATCGCGGGCTCCTCAAGCCATGTATCCATCCAGCCGCAGACTGTCCAACAGCACCGACCTTCCACTGAACAAAGCGGGGCTGTAAAGATGCTGCCCATTACAGGCGCAAAAAAGCACAATGGCACCTTTGGTGTCCAGCGATGACAGTCGAATGGCAACGACATTCCTCCCATCCAAAAACAGTACTGGCATATTCATGCTGCCGAAAAGGCGCAACCGCTCAGCACAGTCTCCTCCTTGATGAATGTCGTGGTCAAAAATGCTGAAAAACAATCCGTATCCGTTCCACACGACGCTCAACAACACAAAGTGACAAAAGAAAACACAAAAACAAGACAAAAACAACAAAAAAAGCAAGGCTCATCAGAGCACTTGCTGACGGCTGCCGACTCGGGCGCCATCTTGGACTCCTTTGAATGAATATAGTAGGACATTTTGAATTCATATTATACACCTTTCTTCAATATTTGTATTTTTCAGTCTTTTATATTCTCTGTTTTTACATTTTAACTTTGTAATTTTTGTTTTTGAAACAGTTTTAGTCTGTCCAGATCATCGTCTGATTTGGTGAGGTTTACGTGATTTTTGTTCAATTTCAAATGGCATGCAATTTGGTTTTCTTTCAAAATTTAGAAAGTATTAAGATGTCAATAGCTAATGTTTCACAATTACAGGCAACCTCACAAATTAAAAACTGTTTTTAATGACATTGGGGAGACCCTGAAACTATGTTTGAACTTTTATGGTAAGTTCAAATATCAGGTTAACTTTGCAGGAGAATCTTATCCGTGAAGATGGAAAAAAAGAGGAGGGCTGATTAATATTTCTTTCAAGAAGGGACACCTGGGGATCCCATCATATTTGGCCATAAATCATTGCTTGATGGCATTTGCTTAACTAATCATTCACATACACATCAACAGCTGTGGATTGAATGATTCAAACTTTGGTTGAAGTGATTCTATTAATCACGATTCACCTTCGCAGATTCAGGCTAGAGCCATGACGCACATATCCCAGCATTCAAAACAAAGCACATTGGTGTATTATTTAAAAGCATGAAAGCTTTCATTCAATCATCAAACAATTTGTTGATCATGATACCATTCAGTCAGAACGTGATAGTGGTGACGGCATACCATGTCTATCCAGCACAGGCATGTTGCTGTTATACCATGTTCCATTTTCCACATTCAATTACGACACAGGTAATGGGTTCACGGCCAGCATTTTTATGCTAAAAATGGATTTACGAGTTGTTACTGTGCTGTTGAGCTCCTCCAAGAGTTGGGAACCTTGCATTTTGAGAGCCATATCCTGCCTGTATATGTTTTATATATATATATATACATATATATACATTTGATCATTTTCTGTAACGACACAAATTGGTCATGTCTCTTCAAATTAAAGTGATAGAAAGTAATCACTCTGTGTTGTTTGTTTATTTATATGTCTTTATAGAATGACTGGGAGCATGAAACTATATTGTGTTATCTAATTTATAACAGATTCTTTTATGTTGTGTTATATTGTCAGCATGATATAAAATATCACATATCAGGAGAGAACATTATTTTCCATATTGCCCCACACTACACACCTGACACTTCAGATTCTTGTGACGGGGGTCACCGGTTCAATACCTTCGTGGACTACAAGCCGCTGAAATTTGCAATGGCCAAGACCTCTGAGCCATGGTCATTGCAACAGCGATGTCAGCTCTGTTGCATTTCTGAGGTCACTACAGACAACCATCTTATGACTGGCAAGAATAACTATGTTGCTGAGTGCCTCTCCCTGTCAGTCGTGGGGGAACGTTGGCTTGGGAGTTGATTAGGCTGCTGCTTACCAGGCCGTAGACTCTGACATTGAAGCCAATTGTATGGCCGTTATCCGACTGTGTATGGAGATTGTCACATTTGATAACACCACACTCCTCTGTGTCTAGGTGGCAGTGGCCAAGTTGCTCTGGCCAGCTCTCAAGAGAGACATCAGGACGTGGGCTGGTCCCTGCAAGGCATGTCAGCGTACCAAGGTACAACACCATACCAAAACCCTTGTTTGCAGAAGTTTGATTGTGTGAACATTAACCTGGTCGGAACACAAACTCAATCACTTTAAAATCCATGTAAAAAAAAAACGTATGTAATTTTCAGGTGTATAAGGCGCAACAGAGTATAAGGCACATCCCCAAAGTATTTTCAAACCTTTTCCATATATAAGGTGCATTGGAGTATCAGGCGCACCTTCACTGAATGATAAAACTTTCTGAAATATAATACATAAATATATAAAAGTGTTCCAAATATTAGTAACACCATATTATAAGTAAAGGCTGGGTTTACATACCATTTCTTCTACAAGGAGAAATGGAGTGGTGGCTGCTGACACTAGTTGCGAGACCTCTTGTGGCTCAATGTTACTTCACATATGAGGCACACCTGCGTATAAGGCGCAGGGCCATTTTTGAAAAAAATCAAGGCTTTTGGGTACGCCTTATACACCAGAAAATATGGTACAGTGTTTTCTAGACTTAGTTTAGCGATATAATATTACACCTCGGTCTAGCACCAAAGATATCCGTTTCCTCTCTTGACAGCAGTGAATGATTTGCAGTTGCATTTTAAATTTTCTCACCTAACAATGGCTTCCATTAATTTTAATTAAAATGGTGGATAATATCCATCAATAGTCATGAATGAATACAGAGCCATTTATTTGTAAAGTTCCCCAGTTAGGAAAAAGGAAATTACATCCAAAAACAACAATATTGAACAGTATTGAATGATCAATGGAACAAAAAAATGAGTGAAATAGCAGTACCCAAAACCCAGAACCTGCAGTATAGGTCAATAAAGGCTTTACTGCATTTGCTTCAGCATATGCTTTTCCTCTCATGTAGTCAGATTACCATTGTATTCTAGCCAGTAGCAATTTATAGTTGAATTATATCAGGCGGAGAAAGGAAAAGTGTACCAGATGACTGATCACTAAATGTAACATCATCAGCTATATCAGTCGCTGTTCCAGGTAAGTGTCACTGTGGGGCCACCAATGTTTTATCACTCTGGTGAGTATTACAGAAGATTTGTTCAACACTCATTGGCTTGGAGTGAGTCCAGAGTGTCAAGGAAGTGTGTTTATAGGTCACATTGCCTCATCTGAGTCATACACCCTACTATTAGTCCACCACACTTTCTGAAAGATGACAAATAAGATATAGAATGAAATATAAGCAGGAGTGTGTTCTTATTTCAAAGATTTCTAAAAGTGAATGATTTGAATCTGCAGGCTGATTACACACACATTGTACTATATTGTGTCACTGTTCGGAGATGTCTTCTTTCATAATAGTTGATCCACTTGTTCCACGTCCCAGATGGAGGCTGCCCAGTTCCTTAATGATGCCAGATTTCCCACATGGGCCCTGGCTAGAGCAGCCACTTATGTGCAGTGACAGTCTTGTCGAAGCAGTGACACACTTGCATGGAGGCAACATCATTATATTGGAGAGCTGTGTAATTATACAAACATGACACCCTTGACAGCTTAAATTAGCTCCCTACTAATTGGTAGTAAGAAGTGATGTTAATAATGTAAAGACAAATACATTTTTGTGATGATGCTATCACAAAGTCACTTATAAATCAGAATCAGAGAGTCACTCGTTTCCAGGAAGTTTTCATTAACTCATTCACTAGCATCCCTAAATGTATTCAGGAATTGAAAATATGACACGGAGCGCCATTCCCGAATTTGTTCAGGTTTTGGTTTTTTTTTTCCTTGCTGGGGGTGCCGATAAAGCGCTTGCCAGACCTCTGGCAATGTTTTTTCCCTTCCACGAGGCGGCAGCGTTTCCCTCTTTTCCATGTTAGCGCTTTGTTCCAGCTTCAGCTGTTGTTAAAGCACTATATAAGCCAATATGTATGTACTATATTGCATTGTATCTTGGACAACCGCCCTCATTTCGAACACATATAACTCCAATTTAGGAATTAACTAAATGTTTTCTGATGACCCAAGAGAGTAAGGGGTCTTACGCTGCAATGAATGTTTGTGTAGTCCGAAAGTCATTTTCTGTGGGTCCTGGAAATTGAGTGTAAATGACAAAAATCCTGGCATTGGAGCAGACACATTTTTGCACGTCTGGCAGTGAATGAGTTAATCTACAGACAAGATTGGATTGAAGAAATATTAACTCTTAACAAATTCGATGAGAAGGTTTCTTCAGCCGTCATCTGTACAAAAGTGAAGGTTTCGGACGTTTCGCCTCCTATCCAAGAGGCTTCGTCAGCGAACTAAAGTCTGACTGGTCGTATCGGCCCCATTTATATATCCCTAATGTCCAGACATGGTGGCGCCGGACACAGCTATGATAGGTCCCTACTCTCAGGTTGGGGGGGCTGGGGACCCCTCCCTGTGGCCCCACTGATTGTTCCTACATTCCTGACTAACGACTGGCCTATTACCCCCACTCCCCCCGGTATCACCTCATCAGCATAACGACCCTCATCAGCATTGCGAAAGTTGCCTAACCTGTTTTGTCTAAGCAGGCTATTGTATGAACGATCCAAATTGAACCTCACCCCACCAGACCGGTTTAATGAAGGATTTTGTTGTTTTATAAGAATCGCTTCTTTTACCCCCCTTTCAAACCATCTATGTTCTTTCGCTAAGATTTTAACCTCATTGTCGTCAAATGAGTGGTTGCTAGCTTTTAGGTGCAAATGTACTGCCGATTGAGGCCCACTAGTATTATCCCTGCGATGTTGATAAAGTCTTTTTTTGAGAATTTGTTGAGTCTCCCCAATGTACTGCTCTTTACAATTTTCATTCTCACAATGTATGGAATAAACATTACTTTGTTTTTCATTTGGTAGCCTATCTTTTGGATGCACTAATTTTTGCCTTAACGTGTTTATCGGTTTGAAATAAGTAGGAATTTTATGTTGCCAAAGGACTCTTTGTAATTTTTCAGAAACTCCTGTAATGTATGGTACTGCTACTCCTCTCCTTTTTGAATCTTGAGAATTATTGGTTGTACGACTGAGAGCTTACACAGACCTCTTAACAAATTGACAAAAAATGTTTAGCAACTAAAATGTGTCGCAACAGTTCAACAAAGAGTGCTGGTACAACACCAAGAAAGCAAGCCAACTCAAAACTCCTGCAAAAAATGGTAAGGATAAACAGGAATTGCTTTTCAATAAACACACACAAATAAACCAAAGCAGGATAATACGGAATCCAAGGATATAACTACACCGTAAAACCTAAAACAATACAGTAAAGTCTCGTTATATCAATATCGGTTATATCGATAGTACCGCTTATTACGATACTATTTCTATGACCGCAAGGAGAAAATTACATGCGCGCAGAGTCGCATATATCGATAGTCCGGTTATATCGATATTTTTTCTGACTCCCGAGAATATCGATATAACGAGACTTTACTGTACTTCGAAAGGTCAATGCAGAAAACCTGGTGGGAACAAAAACATCGAACGCCAAGTTCAACACTTGACAGTAACGGTTGTGAGCAAGACAATGACGATATGGGAGTCCTTAAATAGTCGTTTGGTTACTTTGGCAGCAGGTGTGGAAGTTGGAAGCATGGCCCTTCTCTACCTCCTGCGGAATAAACCGGAAAACAGGATTGTGTCACTCTGAACACAACTCAAAATCGTCTACAGGATTTAGCGTTACTCTGCAACACGTTTGTCGACTCAAAATCAGGCTAGATTTGTGTAACGGCCACTTTGGCATTAACTCATTCACTGCCATCCTCGAATTTATTCAGGAATTGTAAATATCACGTGGAGCACCATTTCTGATTTTTTCGGGTTTTGTTTTTTCTTGCAGAGGGGTGCAGAAAAAGCGCTGGTTAGACCTCTGGCAATGTTTTTTTCACTTCCACGAGGGGGCAGCATTTGTTTTTTGTCCAGCCGCCCCCACTTGCACTTCATGTTACTCCAGCCCCATTAACTTTTTTTCCTGATGAAAGAAGAGAGTCTAAGGCACAGGTGTCAAAGTCAAGGCCCCGGTTCCATAACGTTTTATAGCATCTAAAATACCCAAACCACGCAGTATGATATTTTTATTCAAATGCAAAACACCAATAAAAATGACTTAAAGTGTCCAAAATCTGCAAAAAAATGAGCTGCGAATTGGGCATTTTCAGAAAGTCCCGCCCCCAGTTCGTGACGTCACGCCAAGACGTCTTGCATTGCTGGAGAATCAAAACAATGGCTTCAGATTCTGATAATATCTTGTTACACATCCAGTTATGAATATGATTCAAATAGTTCTGAAGAGGAAAGCTTACATATTTGCAATCGATTAAAGAATGTATTCCGTGTCATTTTGAGGCAAACGGGCTGGGGGGAATGTCTCACCCAAAAAGAGGCAAGAAAATGGCCACCGAGCTGTGACGAATGAATCAGCCCGTTTCCACAGGCTGATAAATTCGTTCCACGGAGCTTGGACTCCCTCTGCTGGCGGCTTTTGGGTGTAACACACGGTTTTCAAAAAAACAGTACAGCAAAACGCATTGACGTGATGGAAAGACGCTACAATGCGTCTTTTTTACGGTCAGGAGGCGGTCCTTTTCTGACGTCACCAAACCAACTCAAAAACAAGACTTCCTGAATCTTCATCGCGAGTCTTAAAACGTAAAATATAGCTATATGCGGTGGAATCTTATTAAGATACGCCCAGTAGAAGTCATTTGAAGCCATTTTACAAATTATGGACACAACTTGTCCGGAGACGTGGGTTGTCCTTTAAATCTTTATGTAGTCGTAATTCGAAGTAAGTCGAATTTGAGTGACAGTGACAAAAACCCTGGCGGACATATTTTGCATTTCTGGTAGTGAATGAATTAATAACAATGACAACTCAATGAAATAATAATATTAATACCATGAAGTTCGAATAAATAATACAGCTTCAGGTTTAATGCACGATAATATATTTCCAAGTGATGTGGAACACAGAAATCACCTTTCCATAACTTGATGTCTAAAAATTGTCTTGATTGTGATATGTAACCACATGAAGTGGGCATGGGGAGATAAACGTTATTTACAATCATTTCATAAATATGACATCTGTAAGGGGTTGCGGCGGCAGCAATCTGTCACAGTGTGATGTTTGGCCACGCCAAGCGGTTTCAGTCTGCTTTTCTCTTCCCCCCTGTGACACGGGTAGAGTTATCTATTGAGTGTGGCTTGCATTTATTAATTTTTAATTGCCATATAGGCTCACAGTAGCGTACATGTTGTCAGAAGCATGTGTCTCGGAAGTCGCTTGTAAAATGGTTGCCCGGGAAAGGAAAAACATGCTCTGTAATAACATTTACAGTTTATGCAGCCTTGTGAATTCATGCAGGACTGATCGAGCTGCAGCTTGAGTCCTTCCCATTAGGATGCACCCCGTGTTGTCATGAGTAGGAAGTGGTCCCTAGCCAAAACTTCCTACTCATCTTATGCAATAGAAGGAAATCTCCTGATTATCAGTCTGTCGGATGCACACAGTTTCATTGATGAGGTCTGTCTGTCCAATATTTCCTTCTTTTGTCCCCTGTTTTGAGAGCACAAAGAAGTCTAACCTTGAGTGTGTTGCTAACATAAAAGCGGGGACTACTTTCTTATTCAGCGCGTGTGCTGCAGTAATGTCTGTCACACCGCATTTCCCACTCGCATAGGAAATGCCAGTTGACACACACCTCAAGATTAATACTCGTGTGTGTGTGTGTGTGTGTGTGTGTGTGTGTGTGTGTGTGTGTGTGTGTGTGTGTGTGTGTCTGTCTGTGTGTGTGTGCGTGTGTATGCGTGTGCGTGTGTGCGCGTGTGTGTGTGAGTGGTGTGAGTGCGTGTGAGTGTGTGTGTGTGTGTGTGTGTGTGTGTGTGTGTGTGTGTGCGTGCGTGTGTGTGTGTGTGTGTGCGTGTGCGTGTGTGTGTGTGTGTGTGTGTGTGTGTGTGTGTGTGTGTGTGTGTGTGTGTGTGTGTGTGTGTGTGTGTCATTGTGGTGTGTGAACACCCGCTCCTAAACTTACCCTCTTAGTCAAACATTTGTGATAAATATTCAGAATTCAAGTCTTTTGGTCTGCTTATACTCCGCCGGCGGTCACCGTGGTGTATAAACTACTGGTAATGACGATGGACGGGTGTCACATATATGGTCAAATCAATAAAAAAAGCAAACCTGATGTACAGTATTAACTCATTCACTGCCATCCATCAATTTATTCGGGAATTGAAGATATGACATGGAGCGCCATTCCCGAATTTGTTTGGGTTTTGTTTTTTCATGCTTGGGTGTCAATGTTTTTTTCTTTTCCGCAAGGAGGGAGTATTTTCCTTCTTTCCCTGTTAGCGCATTGTTCCAGCTGTTGTATGTATTGCATTGTATAAAGGACAGCCGCCCTCATTTCAAGCTCATATAACTCCAGACCCATATAATTTAGAACTTGACTCTTTTTTGCTGATGAAAGAAGAGAGTCTAAGGTTTCTCAAGCTGCATTAAATGTTTATGTAGTCCTAAAACGAAATATACCGTGGGTATCTGGAATTCAAGTGACAATGACAAAAACCTGGGTACTGGAGTAAACATATTTTTGCACATGTCTGACAATGAATGAGTTAAGATATTGATGCTATGTGTCCTGGTATTATTCCCATTCCGATCGCTATGTCACGTAGTATAACATACTGTATTTTCTGCAATATTAGGCGCACCCAAAAGCCTTCATTTTTTTTAAAGATGACGGTGCGCCTTATATGTGATGTAATATTGTGCCGCAACAGTTGTCAGACAGCTGATTTGTAGTCTATTCATATTAAGGTTTGACTGACCTAGATAAGACAAGGATTTCAAACTTTTTTCCGTATATAAGGCGCTATCAGGTGCACCTTCAATTAATGGAAAAGGTTTTCCAAATATAATATCTAAAGGTTTTCCAAATATAAGGCACACCGCATTCTAAGGCGCTACAGTAGAGGCTGGGGTTACGCCTACTTCTTCTACAGGGGGAAATGGAGTCTTTGGCTGCTGGCAGTCGTTGCAAGAACTGTTGTGGCTCAATATTACTTCACATATAAGACGCTCCTGCATATAAGGCGCAGGGTCATCTTTTGAAGAAAATCAAGGCTTTTGGGTGCGCCTTATACACCGGAAAATACAGTATTTTTTTCGATCTATCGTTGTAGTCAATAGCTAAGTGTCCAAAAAAGGTTTTGGGGAATAAGATAATCAACATTATGGATGAGCTGAGAACACAATCTTTCACCTCATTATTTCTTTCATTCTGCTTTACATGCACTTTAGCTGAGCCATCTCCAGTGCCATTTTAGAGGTCCACTGAACTACATTAGGCTGATAAATCCTGTCGATTGCCGGTGGTGGCTGAGTGTGGCGTCAGGGATATGAAATCTCCCTACGGTACCACATCCGACGCACACAATGTCATTTTAATCAGTCAGCCACAGCCTGAGCCTCCCCTCTTTAACCTACTCACCCTTTCAGTTCTTTTTGATCCATGGATCTCTCACTTTAAATGCAAAACCAATGGAGTAGAATATAGCACTGGCAGAACTCCTACGAAATTGTCTTTTTATATTGGTCAGTTTTGGCCTGTATATGACATTTCTACTTGCTCCCTGTATTAACTGGCACTTAACATGTATTCAGGGCTATATTGCATCCTTCAATAATCAACGTTTTCAAGACATTTGTTTTTAAGTGTTCCGAACCAGGCCAG
Source organism: Hippocampus bargibanti (assembly GCF_051943395.1). Lineage (NCBI taxonomy): Eukaryota > Metazoa > Chordata > Actinopteri > Syngnathiformes > Syngnathidae > Hippocampus > Hippocampus bargibanti. Next base: position 12,786,918 of record NC_142747.1, read on the forward strand.
ATTGTCCCAGAATTGACTGGTTAGTGTTGTGATATCATGAGAGGCTAGCTCTCAGCGGGGTAGGACAAAGAATGCAATGGGCGACAGGTTTGAATGCAAACGTAGATTTTAATAAGGGCTTTCAGAGGGGGTTCACAGGCAAAAAAGGCAAGAATAGCATCCCTTCCAATTCTTAAATTATAACAAAGTCTCTTTTGAGGTGAAACTGAAGATGGGGTTATTTTCCATGGATTTCTAGGCCTCACCTCTTTTGATGTCCTTCCTAGGTAGCCTAGCCACCAATAGCAAGGTTCCAAATCCTGCATTCCGTCCTCGGGTCCCAACTGGCGACGAGTTCCATGCAGCAATCAGTTTCTCTGTGTTTCTCCACAGAGGATAACAATGGAGCTTGTCTCCCTGGCCACCACACTCAGAGGCTCTCTGCCTTAAAAGCCTTGCATGCCAATCAAGCCGTGATCAGCCACAGGTGTGGGATTTGGATTGCTGCCTTCTACCAGATGGGGCCAAAACTCTCTCCATTTTAGGGGAATATGTTTCCCCTCCAGGACCCAGCCTCTCGTGACATCACAGTGTGCAGAAATGATTCTTGCAGTCAGTTCAGTATGTCGAGTTGGCTTTGTTACATCATAACCGTGCAACCCCAAGACCCTTCAGCAGATGCAGTACATTACCTTAAACATGCAGTTTATGAACTCCATAATGTAGCAGATGTTCTTTTCACAACCAGCATTCCGATGAACATGATAGTTGGATGTTGTTGTTGTTTTCACCGGCACATGATGCGAGCCTTGCCTTTCCGTAATCAATTTATTTCCCGGTGGGGTCAGGTACTGAATTTCTATCGAGTTCATTTTCCCACAGTTTGAACTCCCTGAGGCTGTAAATCATTGCCTTCACCACAATGGAAGGAGTAAATACCTCGACAAAGCACAATCACTCCAACTGCAGTGAATCTATTTGCCTTTAATTGTAATTTGGGCCACTTACAAAGTATTTACAGTGACAGCGTCACAATCGAGTGTGCTGCTGAGGTATTGCAGCCTGAAGCCAACCACATTTTCCTTAGTTTCTATCAATTATGTTCATTTCTTTTTAAGCTACAGTAAATTATGCACATTAAGCAATGGTGGCCCGTCGATTTCATTGCAAGGCCTTTAGTAGTGCTACGCCTGATCCAATCCACAGCTGTGAGTGTAGTGTAATTTACTACACGCCCACTAGAGGGCGCTGATACCAAGGAAATAATTTGACTTAAATAAACTTCGGAAATACTGTGATTAAACTGTTCAAATGATTACAATGAACATGTGGATTCATGATAACCCCATAAAATTGCAATATTATTTGATATTTCTGCAGGCTTCTGAGACGTCCAACCTTTCTTAATGATGTCCATCTATTCTTGAAAAGTCTGTATTGAAAATGGCTTCAACAGTAAATCTCCAACCAAATCAATTAATTGTCCTTCTTCAGCCATTGTGGGTTGATAAAACCGCTATTAGATCAACACAACAATATATTTGCTTCTGCAGCTTGCTACAGATACAGTGTGCTAGCTCTGGCCAGTATGCTCTTATCACTAGCGGCTAGTGATACTATGATTCGCTAGTGACTTGCCAATCATGTGACAAGCCAATCATCGTTTGCAAAAACAGCAGGCCTTGTGTTGCCAACTCTAAATCTGATTGGTTAAAGGAACAGTTTCATCGACATTTATTTTTACGCTCCAGGACCCGCAGAACTGATTGTAAAGGTGTCAATATAGGTTTCTGACCTTGGTAACTAATGATGACTGGAATGTGATTGGTTAATTGGTTAAATACGAAACACACATCTGGAAGCAGCGTAATAGGTGAAAAGCAATGAAAGGAAGCTGAAAGACAATTTGGAATTATTTAATAAGAATCCATGGACAAAATATAAATCACATTAGTCTATGATTCAGATATTTTTAGGCCAGCAGAGCCTTTGAGGCCCTGACGGTGCATCACTGACATTAAGTAAATTCCGTCAGACACATCCAAACATCTGAAGGTTTTCATGCAGCGTTTTGCAATGCAATAACAGTCGTAGATTTTCCGAAGATCTGTATACGAACTCTGGTGTGACTTGACTATTACTGCATCGGCGCAACCCTCCCATCCGTAGTTTGCTCACAATGCCTGGAACATTTTGATGAATAATGTTCCTCAAAAATGTCATGAGTGAAGCTGCTTTGATTTCGCACTGATTTAATTGGAACACTCATCAAACAGTTTGGATTAACTCTAATATCAATTCAAGGAGCCATGAGAAGGAAAGCTTTTTTTTTTTTTCAGAAAACAGGATGAAACGTGATCTGGGTTCACATCACATCTGAGGAATTGTCTGTTTCATCTTGTACCTTCTATCCTGATTACCTCTTGAAAATACACAGCTCCTTATAGAGCTTTGCAATCAATGTAAAGACGATGATGATTTGGTCTGAAATACCTTCGACTGAGATGTGTGCTTGACCCTCTTGAGAGAAATAAAAAAATAAACATCCCCCTGGCATCAGGAAGGTCTTTTAAAGATCTACTGTAGCTGCTGTGCTATGTAAGTGGAATGTTCCCCCTTAAGAGAATTTTATGACATCATCAGGAAAACTGTGAGTAGAGCTGATCTTCACCCTATCAGCACAAGCTTATTTAAAGACTGCTTCCAATATTTATTTTTAATCTGCATTATCTGGTTTGGATCTGGGAAGTGGAATCTCAAAGGGTTGGCCATTTAACGATTGAGACATGCTGTGAGAAGAGTGTTTTCATCAGCCAGTATCTTTAGTGGGCTCGTCTTTTTATCCTCTCTATCCTCTATGCCTCATTTTTTTTCATTGCATTCCCATCTTATTTCTGTCCTTTTCTCTCTCCTCTTCTCTGTGACTAAGCTCATCATATTCAGCAATTCAACAGCTACACTGTCTCACCTTTTATCCACCCATACCACATTTTCACTGCGGGAACAGTCTGGACAATCACCCCCTTTTGAAGTGACAAAAAGGCGTTCAAGCCCGCACGAATCCTCATATGAGAGTCCAGCCTTGTCCCTTTTTGTTGTGCGTTTAACACATTGCCATTGTTCTCAGCTGTGCTTTTATTTCTTTTGTCGTATGTTATGGCTCTGAACCTCCTCACCGTTTGATCAAAAATGCATCTATCTTTTTAATATGAAACATACTTTGGCAACACATAAGCAATTCTACAACAGGGGATATCTACCCATTGTACTCTGTACAACATTTTTTGGTGTTCCGACGCATTGACTTACATTGCCCCCTACTCGTGCCATTTTTAACAAACCCAACAAATACTGGTCAATGTTATAAAGTCACTTTTAGTATCTTCATTTCAAGAACTTGATGTGTATTGTTTATTTTTCACACCTGTATCTCTCCTCCAATTAGCCACTGTGCGATATTCCATTGTTGGATTTTCTTTCCAACACACTCAAGAGATAAACATTGCATTCTGAAGCAGCAAGGTTGACAAGATGATGTGAAAAAAATTGGAGAGTATGTCTTGTCACTGGAGGAGTCATTTCAGGTTGCTGCATGCATTTTTGGCAGAAGAAAATTGGTGTATGAAGGCACTCATTACTCTAAATTTGTAAAAAAAAAAAAAACTGAGGATCCATGAAGATGAACTCTTTCACTTTTCATGTTTTGCCTCCTTTATTCCAAAGACCTTTCTTTTTTTCACAAAAAAAGAAAAGTCAAATTAGGATATATAGGCCTGCTCTAAAGGCACTCTGATTGCTTTACTTTCTCAAATATGGCAGCACTGCTCTTATATCTGTTTGTGATGATTGCTTTCAATTCCTTGTCAACACATATATAGCATGAAATTATCATCATGCGTGCAGCATCGTATCCATCTGGAATGTTTTCAGATGTTGTGAGCATATCATTTTAAAAACATCAAGATTACTCCTGTTGCACAAGATAAGGACCCAATACGATCTGTCATCTGTTGTACAAAGGGAACACTGTGAAGTAAATTTTTTCATCTTGAAATGACAGTCGTATCTCATAGACGAAAGACGGAATCTGTTGTGTCCAGAGTACAGCTCTCTCTCTCTCTCTCTCTCTCTCTCTCTCTCTCTCTCTCTCTCTCTCTCTCTCTCTCTCTCTCTCTCTCTCTCTCTCTCTCTCTCTCTCTCTCTCTCTCTCTCTCTCTCTCTCTCTCTCTCTTTCTCTCTATGTCTTTCTCTCTCTCTCTCTCTGTCTCTATTTGTCTCTCTCTCTCTGTCTCTGACTGTATCTCTCGCTCTCCCTCTCTTTCTCTTGCTCTCTCTCTCTCTCTCTCTCTCTTTCTCTCTCTCTCTCTTTCTCTCTATGTCTTTCTCTCTCTCTCTCTCTGTCTCTATTTGTCTCTCTCTCTCACTCTCTCTCTCTGTCTCTGACTGTATCTCTCGCTCTCCCTCTCTTTCTCTTGCTCTCTCTCTCTCTCTCTCTCTCTCTCTCTCTCTCTCCACCCTTTTAAAAGAACAGACATATTAATGTGACCTTTCCATGCAGCTCTGACTTGCAGATATCTTAAGTTATTGAACAATCATCCCACTTGTCCTTATCTTAAGGGACCTGAGAAATGGAATTTGACATCAGTCGGTTACATCATTAGTCCTGAGCGAAAGCTGTCGTTTGAATGAAAAGATTCCTCCTTAAGTTCTCCAATTTGTTTCTCTTCGTCACAATTATTTCAATGATTGGAGCATGGAAATTGTTTCTCCGATGCTGAGTGCAAAATGCAAAACTAATTTGCTCTCGGCGTGATTTCAAATGAACTATAGATTCAAAGAAAACTGCATGTCGGTGTGCCACACAAGCCGGCTATTTCATCTGCGTTCCCCCAAGACGTCCATCTCAATATGATACTTGTAATTAAATGTAACCGTTAACCAATGTTAAACTTATTCCAATGCTATTCCTCCTAATTGGTTTCTCTGTTCAGTCGCATTTCTATATTGAATCTCTGTGGCTTCCCAAATGTACATGTGGTTTTAATTATTTTCACTGGTAGCTATTTTTCCCCTGGTGACATAGGAAACGATGTCTGAACATGAAAAAAAAAAGAAAAGCATTGCATGAGGAACCCTTTTTCAAAGCCTATCAAAATGTAATTTGTCTATGGCAGGGTTCGCTCAATTTATTCAACCTCAATGTCAATTTAGTAAACTGATTCCTTTTCATTAAGTAGCTTCCGAACCAATTGACTGAGAAACCGTAATCCCGATTGTTCATCTCAATATATATATAGTATCAAAGACTTCTATGGGGGAAAGGGGGTCGATAAACAGCCCCTTTGCACGTTTATTTTTTAGGGGAGTGATTTTCAACCACTGTGCACACTAGTGTGCGGTGAGAACGTCAGGTGTGCCGTGAGAAACTATCCGATGCCCCTTTTTCAAACTTCAAAATTTTACAAACATTTAGCAATCATTCTCTGCCACGTTCGTTCCTGACGCAAGTCTGGCCCTGGATGGACGCATGGGTAGGATTTACTTTCTTTATGTATTTTGAAACGTTCTTTCTTTATGTGTGTTGAGATATATATTCCCCCAAATAGCATGACGATTAGTTTTATAAACTTTTCGTTTGGTGTATGAGTGAAAGCAATCAACAGGCTAAGTTATCAGTCAACAGAGACAACGTTTTTAAAACACATTTCAGGTGAAATATTTGGCTAAATTTTGACTTCTTAGGTACAGCCTCTGAAATGTTGCCACTGTCGTCATGACAGTATTATTATTATTTTTTTTAAGGAATGGAGCAACATCTTATCTTCATTTTCATGTCCTCATGCAGAGCTCGCATTTGTGCCTAGAAGTACAAAACACTAAGGTATGCGCATTTGGAAGGATATTGATCTGCTCAAAGGCCGATATCACAGATGTCAGAGAGAGGATTCAAAAGGCGTAATATACTGCACAGCCATTTATTAAGCTCAGACAGTAGCTACAATTCACTTAGTCACTCTGTCAACATGGGTGGCATGATGAACAAGCGGTTAGCACATTTGCCAACGCCCCCAAGCTTAGTTCTGAGCCTCGTGAGGATAACCAGTAGAAAAATTATAGGGATGCCATCTGGATCTGGTATAATAATTCCAATTAGATTTTAATAGTTTTAGTTTTTGTATCAATGATCCACTCTCAATCAAAATAATGTTTCTATAACATCACTTTGCTGCTGTGAAATGTAAATTCCTCCACTGCGAGACTAATAAAGGCAAGTCCAATCCAATCCAATAATTGTCTAGCCCTAACCGGTGGTCTCTCTTTTTTTATACTAGCCTCTTGAATGTCTTTGTGACTTTGACTTACAAATAATGTATATTGTAAAATGAAGCAAAATATAAAGGGTGCACGGACTTCAACCTCCTTTTTATATTCGCTCTTTCCACCTCAACTGCATGCCATACTTGGTAATTCAGCCATATTTGTATCGAAACACATCCATATCTCTATTACGATGTCAGGCAGTCGATATAAGCATGTAAGCAAACACATTTCACAGTGAAATGTATCTGTGTGGCCATTTTGAATGCAATCTTGAACACCCAACAAGTCATCTTTCAAATCATTGTTGAAATAATTTTTAAGTTATAAAAATAAATGTAATTAACATGTAATAAAAGGAACAAGATTTTAGTAGTATTTGAAATCCTTTCTGCATCACATCGTTTGACTTTGCTTTTGAAGTGCTTTCACTTCCTATTTGTCTAAAAAACGCATGCCATCAGCATGAGAAAGATGAGAAAAAGAGAGCTTTATTCCGTTTTGTCACCTGAATTGAAATGAGGCATTGGTTTCCTCTATTTACCTCCATCTTGCGTGGGGGGAGAGTCTGCCTCAGAACACTGCGCCATGCATAATGAGTTATTTAGAGCTGATGGTGGTCTGATTGACCACCCTGCTAGACACTGAATTTATGTCCTTGTCCCAATCTTTGTAAAGACGCTCAGTCCATTTTCTTTATCATTGTGAGCAGACATAATGAGAAAGAAACAAAGAAACAGCTTAAATCAATAGAAGGGAACCAAAGGAAAACCGAACTTATGCCATTGGAACCAAGTTTGTCTAAACAATAATTCTGTAGCTGAATGCACTCACCGTGCTAGAAAATGTTGTCCTCTCCATGCATCAAATTTGAGGGCTGAAAATGACATCCAAAAAAGGAAAATCATGATTTTTTTCCCATTTTTTTTAAACTTTGCTCATGCAATCACATTCAATGAATTTACAATGAATGAATAAATGAATAGATAAATTAAAGATGATTTTTTTTTTATCTTAACTCATTCACTGCCAGACATGCAAAAATGTGTCCACTCCAGTGCCAGGGTTTTTGTCATTTTCACTCAAATTCCAGGACCTGCAGAATATTGAGTTTTAGGACTACATAAACATTTAATGCAGCGTAAAAAAACCATAGACGCTCATCTTTCAGTAGAAAATATGGGTTAATTCCTAAATTATGTGGGTCTGGAGTTATATTAGCTTGAAATGAGGGTGGCTGTCCAAAATACAATGCAATACATACATATTGGTTTATATGGTGCTTTAACAACAGCTGAAGCTGGAACAAAGTGCTAACGAGGAAAAAAGGGAAATGCTACCCCTCGTGGAAGGGAAAAAAACATTGCCAGATTTCTCACCAGCGTTTTATCGGCCCCCGCAAGAAAAACCAAAATCCAAACATATTCTGGAATGGCGCTCTACATCATATTTTTAATTCCCAAATACATTCGGGAATGTCAGTGAATGAGGTAATGAAATGTTTACTGGCTGTAAATTGACATGAGCTCAAAATGTAATAAAAAAAACATTTACAACCAAATCAATAGATTGGAAAGTTCACTTGAAAAGAACATAAGCAAATTCTTTTTAACTCACTATGTACATATATTCAATGAAATACAATAAGAACAAGCAAGATATTTAATATCCAAATTGATAAACACAATGATTTTGTCCCCACAAATGTTGACTGATGTTCAAATTGATGCCTGCAGCACATTTCCAAGAAGGTTGTGGAGATGTAATGAATGAAGAGTTAAGAGATGACGAGGAGCCATGTTTCTTTTGATCTCCACAACTAAATAGTGTTTTCAAAGCAAATACTAAGATCCTCCCTTTCAACCCTTTTGTCTCTATCATAAACTGCTTTTGAACCGGGGAATCTGTGAAACTGAATATCACCTTTCTTTTTGAGACAAGATAAGAAAACCTTTATTTGTCTGACAATGGAGAAATTTGCAGAAATTTGGATGGAAGAAGGTTGACGTATGTGCATGCACAAGATTAAAAAAAAGAACTTTAGAAGGTACATAATACAATAAAAGCATATACGCAAGTGCATATATGCTGCATAAGGTGGCTGTAATACTTAACTCATTCACTCCCATCCTCGGGAATTGAAACGCATGAAATTGAGCGCCATTCCCAAATATATTCGGGTTTTAATTATTTTGTGAGGGGGGGGGGTGCCGATGAAGCACTGGTCAGAACTCCGGCAATGTTTTTCCCTCCCACGGGGGGGCAGCATTTGCCTTTTGTACAGCCGCCCCATTTCAAGCTCAGATAACTCCAGACCACTATAACTTAGGAATCAACTGAGTCTAAGGTTTCTGACACTATATTTAATATGTATGTAGTCCTAAAACTCAATATTCTGTGGGTCCTGCAATTTGAGTGAATATGACATAAACCCTGGCGCTGGAGTGCACACATTTTTGCACATCGCTTGGCAGTGAATGAGTTAAAATGAGTAAGTGTGGGTGAGTCCAGGTTTTTTGGTGTGACTATTGAGTAGCCTGACAGCGATTACTCAAATATTGTACGACTATCACATCACACTCCTCATGCCCTCAGTACCTACATCATTTGAAGACATATCAAAACATTGTCTTGTTAACAATGTGCAATTATCTGTGTGTGTGTGTGTGTGTGTGTGTGTGTGTGTGTGTGTGTGTGTGTGTGTGTGTGTGTGCGTGCGTGCGTGTGTGTGTGTGTGCGTGCGTGCGTGTGTATGTGTGTGTGTGTGTGCGGGTGTGCGTGTGCGTGTGTGTGTGTGTGTGTGTGTGTGTGTGTGTGTGTGTGTGTGTGTGTGTGTGTGTGTGTGTGTGTGTGTGTGTGTGTGCGCGTGTGCGCATGCGTGTGTGTGTGTCTTGTTTGTGTGAGTACCTGCATGTGGGTAAGGTGAGAACACATTGCCTGCGTCATGTTTGTTAAAAGGCTTGACCAGCGTTTTTTTTTTCTCTCTGTCTTTTGAGTCTTACTGTTATTTCAGTGCAAACCTTTGGGGTGAATATTTACTTCATTCTGAATTTCAATAACTATTCAGAAGGTAAAAATGCCTTTTTGTGCCTCTGCTTGCTTCCCATCATCCAAACGAAACTGGCCACATGGGTATTCTAAATGCAAATTGGAATCCATTTCATAGACTTCACTGACCGAATATGTGTGGAGTGCTTTTGAGGAGGGAATGTTGTACATCTACGGTTGATTTCCCGATTAATATGGATCATCATTATTCCTGGGCAATACACATCAATGTATCTGGATTTCTTTTTTGAGGAAATACACAGCAAAATCTGTTGATATATATATTTTAAATACCTTCGAAATGACTGATTTCATGAAACCTACGATTTTCGTACTCAGCTACTGGACATAAAAGGACATAGTGTAAAAAACAGATATAAAGGAAATTCTTTGCCTCTTGGCAAAATATGCTAGAATTTTTCAATCAGAACATCATTAACATCTGACTGATCTGAGTCCTCTGAGCCACTACTTAGAAGTAATAAGACCATTTGTAGTTTGAACTGTGAAATTGATGCTTTATCTACCCTTTCCGGGTGCACTCAACGAAGAAATTATATCACATTACTCATTCGTAAGTCTCACTTGTGATGATTGTGAATTTCCCTGACTGATCTTGTGCCATGGTTGGAATACATTGAAATATTACCAGGAAATATTTTTCATGTATTGTTTCATTTGTATTTTTTTTTCTTTCAAGAAATGAGAAAAATACGTGTGAAAACTGACAGATTAACAGAGCAGTTTGCTTGAGCAGAAATGCTTGTTCACTGTCATGGAGCTCAGTATTGTGTGAAACCGAAAATCAAGCAATGATGTTAAAATATGCACAAAGACCATATCCATTTCGCATCCTTCAAAACAACTCAGAAAATCCAATTAATTGTGTCTTTGGTTCCAATTTCACCGTAATTCATTCCGGTCAATAATTGTCGCAATCGAGAGTGACCTGTTGCATTTCTTGATTCAAGTGAAGTGAAGAGGCCTTCAGCCGAGTGTTTGTCTGCTAGTGGAAATGATAGAGAAGGGTATTTCTTTTCCGGCCGGGGCCATAACGTACCCTCTCACGTTGACTCAAACCTCTACACCGAAGCTTCGGAAGGACATACTTTGAAGAAGTACAGAGCTTTATCACTCAGCATGCTGCTATCCTTTTGTTTGAGGGTTTGGAAAATCCGGCCTATAACTTGCCGCTCCCCCAACTTGTTAACAATCTCCTCCATCAGCCCCATCCTTCACATTGTCACCGTCCCATTAAGGCATCTGACTTGCATAAACAGATCTCTAACCTCCCACACATCCACATGAGGACTTAGTGACAAGTAAACAGAGGAGTCAATCACTTGGAAGGGTACTTTCATTGGTGGAAAAACAACACAGATCCACATATGTATTCTACCCAATGCCTGATTCAACTGTGAACACAGACCAAGTAAAAGTGATGCAACCTGACCACACTGTAATCTCAATGTCATGTCCTTTTTTCGGGTATACGCACACATCCTGCTCCGTCGTCGTAATTTAAAATGCTACTGTTTTCATTTGACAGGCTGATAGAAGTTGTCACACCGTCCATCTCTTGAATTTGATCATAGCCCTGCGTGAATTACAATTATATGGTTTGTTCAAATTGGACTCATTCCACATTTATGTGTAACTCAATTATCTTGTCGGTCTATATCGAGTCTCACATTTTGGACAAGTGATATATTCAAATGTACGGCCTAGCTATCCAGCCGTCTGAAATAATCCGATATAATAATGAAAACATGTTTGATGGGTTAAAAAAATGATCGTTCCCTGTGGCTATTCACGGTGTTAGAAGTGGGATAGTAAAATCAGCAGGAACCAAGGGGTTGAACAGAATAATTTATTTTAATCTTGGAGACAGCAGGGACATTGTGAGGTCGTTTGAGGAGGGCCAGAGAGAAAGAGATATAGGTCGTGTTGGGAGAGCTTTTATAAAAGACGGACAGGATGTGACGTATAGGATGTGACGTATAGGATGTGACGTATATGATGTGACGTATAGGATGTGACGTATAGGATGTGAAGGCAGGATATGACGTGTCAGGAAGTCCAACAAAAACAAAATGATGCAAGAAAAAAGATCTTTAAAGATGTTCGTATAGCGAATTGCCCCAACAATGTTTTGAAATGATTTTTGCGAGTGGATCGATGGCGGCAGTTCAGATTTGTGACTGCAGAAAACTAAGTTGAAAATATATGAGAGCAGCGCAAACAGTGATTTGTAAACTTTCACTTTCATGTATTTCTTTTCATGAACTCGTTCAATGCCATTCTCATATTTATTCGGGAATTGAAAATATGACGTGGAGCGCCATTCCCGAATTTGTTCGGGTTTTGGTTTTTCTTGCGAGGAGTATGGGGGGCAATAAAGCGCTGGTCAGACCTCTGCCAATATCTCACACAAGGGGGCAGCATTTGCCTTTTGTACACCCGTCCCAACTTCCATTGCAGATAACTCTAGAGCCAAATAAGATTGGCATAAACTTTTTCTGATGAAAGAAGAGAGTCTAATGTTTCTTACGCTGCATTGACATATTTATTTTGGTTTTTTTTTTCCTTTCTTTCCTTGCATCTTCCTTTCATAACTTTGCTGCCGTGTTACTTCCAGGTAGAGTGAACGCTGGCGCGAATGGCTGCTGCTGCTCACGCGCGAAAAAAAATCCTGAGACTGTAAAGTGTCCTTGAGAGTTTTGAAAGGCGCTTAGAAATTAAATGTATTATTATTATTATTATTATTATTATTATTATTATTATTATTATTATTATTATTATTATTGAATGTTTATGTAATCCTAAAACTCAATATTCTCTGGGTCCTGGAATTTAAGTGAAAATGACAAAAAACATGGCACTGGAGTGGACGCATTTTTGCTCGTTTGGCTCGTGAATGAGTTAATACCGAGATTGCGTTACTCTCTTAATTTCATCAAAAGTAATGAATCTGATGAATAGTGATGAACAGCACGCTGTGATGGAATAATGAATAACCATCAGGTCGTCACACAGTAGGATGATTATTGACAACAGCATGTCAGTTAATATTCATGTCAGGGAATCAAATGAGATAGCAAACAATTGAAATGTCGCAAATCGTATTATTCCTAAAAAATTAAAATAGTTGGCAGTTTATTTATTTATTTATTTATTTTGGATTGTTTGGTTATTTATGTATGTATCTATTTAGTGTTTATTTTAGTTCATTTATTTATTTATTTGGTAATTTGGTTATTTATTTGTGTATTATTTATTTTTATTTATTTTGTTATTTGGCTGTTTATTTATTTAGATATTTATTTATGTATTTATTTATTGTTTGTTTGTGTTTAATTATTTATTTAGTATATATTTATTTATGTTTATTTATTTGGTTATTTATTTGTTGTTGGTTTTTTTTAGATGAGATTTAAATGACAATTCTTCAAAAGGAAAATTATATACCGGTACTTCAGTCACTCTAATGTTGTGATTTAATAACTGTTTGTTAAACTAACATAACCTAACACAGTTGCTGGGTACTGGAGTTCATTTGCCATTGAATATCGTCAAGCCAGGCAAAAAATATGCCCCAAACTCGATTGCACAGACGTGACGTGTTGCACACAGGCTCCCAGCATCGATACTCCCAAAAGTAAAGAGGAGGATTTATCGCTTTTCGTTTCAGGAGAAGAGCCTCTGCTCTGATACTAGCAGCTTTCAAAGGAGAAATGATTGCTATTCATGCTGAATTGCCAGTGGGTGTTTAGATATGCTCCATCTTCTTCTCTGCTCTTTGTCTCTCACTGTATTACCTTCAATTTCAAAGCCATTGTTGTTTTCCTATGTTTTGCGAGCCTCCACAAACACAGTCACTGCCGTCTCCAGCTGCTCTGCACTATTCCTCTCTTTTTTTTCTTCCTCCCACATTTGTTTTTTTTCCGCTCATCAACCGAGTCATGCTGTGTCACTTTTCACACCACATACGCACTTATGTACGAGCGCTCAGGGGGGCTTAAATCCTCAAGTATTCACACATATCCATTCACGCATGTTTTAAACAATGCGAATGAGGTAGTTTTTCACTGAACTTTTGGCCAACAACAGGAGGATTAATTTAATATTCATTATTATCATCAAATGGTGAGTATAGTTTTTGCTTGTTTGAATGTTGCGGTGCCGATGACCATTTTGTGTTTGGGAGTCTGTTACTGAGCGAGTTGCTTGTTCTGTATCGGGACATAAGTCTTCTTGTGCCAGTTCCAAGCCCGGATAAATACAGAGGGTTGTGTCAGGAAGGGCATCCGACGTAAAAGCTTGGCCAAAACAAACATGCGGATCAAACCCCTAAAGATGGAAGACACTGATTTGCTGTGGCGACCCCTTGAAGGGAAAAGCCGAAAAGAAAAGAAGATGATTATTATTACTATTGTTGTTTTTTTTTTTTTCGGGGTCTGGCAATACGCCCCTGGCAACTCGCTTCTTTTCATTTTCTATAAAGGTTATCACAATCCATTTGATTGGTTTTGCACTTTTTATCATGACAAACGACACTCTCTCCTACAGTTCGACTCATTCATCTTAGCTGCCGCTGTGAAGATTTCTGTGGATTAACTTCCATGTCTAAAATAATTAGTCGTATTCCACACTCCCCTTGTCCGCAAGCAGCCAAGCCGCTTTTCGTCTCATTCCTGTGTCCTCATCTCAAATTCAACAGCAGGGCAACCTCAGCTGGCATGGACAAGATCCTGTCAGCCTCCATGGGAGAATAGAGCTAATTAGTGTGGAGCACACTGGCTACTTTGATGTTCTCTCTAATCGACCGTATTTTCCAGATGACGTATACTTGGAATACATTTACATTAACGTCACATTTGGTTAATATTGGGACTGCTATGAATACACTTTTTATTACAACGAAATACAGTGACGGGCCTTGCATGTCACTCCTAGGCCTTCAGTAGTGTGACATCTGAATCATTTAGCTGAGAGTGTGGTGTGATATTGCTACACGTCCACTAGAGGGTGCCGTTGGCCAGGAAAACTTGTGACTTGAAGATAGACTGTCATGAAGCTGTTCTAATTTTTACTGTGGACGTGTGGATTCATGATAACCTGATAAAATTGGAATAGTATTCAATCAAATCCATTTCTTCTCCTCCTTCAGCCATTGTGGGTTGACAAAACCACTATTAAATCAACACAATATATTTGCTTATGCAGCTTGCTGCAGATACAGTGTGCTAGCTCTGGCCAATAGGCACTTATCACTCGTGGCTCGTGATCCGATGATTGGCTAGCCAATCATAGTTTGCGAAAACTGACTTGGGTTGCCAACCCAAACAGATTTTTTCAAGCAACTGTTTCATTGACACTTATTTTATGCTGCAGGATCTGCAGAACTGATTGTGAAGGCATCCAGGTAGATTTCTGACCCTAGTAACAAATGATGGCTAAAATGTCATGTTAAGTCCTGAAATACGAAAACACACATCTGGAAGCAGCACAACAGGGGTAAAGCAATGAAAGGAAGCTGAAAGACAATTTGGAGTTATTTAACAAGAATTCATGGACAAAATATCATTCACATTAGTCTGTGATTCTGATATTTTTAAGCCGGCAGAGAAAGGGCTTTGCAGGTTGTGACGGCCCACCACTGGCTCGATAAATGAATCCCTATTTCTGAGTCGGGCGGTGGAAATTCGATGAAGCTCTGGAAACAAGCTCACTGCTTTTGCATTGTATCAATGGGCAATTTTGACAATGTTCCGAGTGATCATTTGCTTTATTTATGGATTCATTCTCATAAGTATACGTTTGAAAAAATATATACTTGTGTTGTCCGTTTCTGAGTGGGAATTTTCACTCCCGCTGAATAACACTTTGCTGCCAACTGTTTATTTTACATGCTGAAATAATTGCTGTATGACAAGATACATATCTAAAAATGTGTACCACTCTATATTACATGCAGAGTATGAAAATAATTGTTTGTTAGTCTGATTTTTTTTTTTGTAACAGCCTGATGTGGTTAGTGAGAGACAAACACGATAAGTGTGTAAACAACATCAGCATGCTGTCGCAGCTATTGCAGAATAACAAGTAACCATTGGCGACGTTTGCATAGTGTCTCATGTTCTGGGCTTTCTCAGAATCAGGCTGTCCGAACTGTTGAAGTTGAATTATGTCCATATTTGTGGCGTCCCCGAACCAAACCGTCATGGAAGAACACAGGATTCATTCGATAACTGCCCTGTAGTAATGGCATAGCACCTCCTGTGTACATCCTCTCTCAGGGTGGAGTTGGTGTTGACCTGCTACTTTATGTCTTGGGAGACTGTAATTCCCAGGAACTTGAAGGTCTCGACGGTTGACAAGAGGCAGTTGGATAGTGTGAGGGGCAGCTGTGGTGATGGTTTCCTGAAGTCCACTATCAACTCTACTGTCTTGAGCATGTTGAGCGTAGAGCATGTAGAGTGTTGCTGGGCAGTGGGAAGTTTATAATAATAATAATAATAATAATAATAATAATAATAATAATAATAATAATACATTTCTACGCGCCTTTAAAAACTCTAAAGGTCACTTTACAGTCATAGGAACTTTTTTTTCTGTGGGTGCGCAGCGGCAGCCACACGCGCCAGGGACAGTTTTGACGTTTAGACTTACTGTGTGCAAAACACACACTTAGATACGAAGAGATTTTGCGATATCACGCACAAGCAGGCATACATAGCAGCTAGAAAAGTAGAAAGTTTCACACTTGAGTGGAAGAGTGTTTCTTGAACCTTCTTGCAGGGAGAAGGGCGTCAGAAGACGAGAACAAAAAGGGGGGTTCTACTGCCATCTAGTGGACATCATGTTTCAATGCACGGGTATAGTGGTGATTCGAGAAAGATGAGATGCAAATACGCAGGGGCTTTTTCATGATCCATTCCATTTACAAAACCGAACATTAATCACAGTAATTTTAGATTATTTGACCTTTCAACAAAAGGCTTGACTGAAAAAAGAATTTACTCAGTTGAATTTTGTCTAATGGCCGCACAAAATAAATAAAAACATCTGGATGCAGATATTATGTGCATGTGTGTTGTGGATTATTTGGGCCCATGAATAATTAAAAAAAAAGGTTGTTTGAATTGAAGGTTTTTCTCCCGGTGTCTCCCAGGCACTTCTCCCGTCCGCTGCGTCACACTCACAACACACAGCAGTCCCTTTTGAAGTCACTGTTGCACATGTACACACATAGGCGCACACACTATTGTAGAGCAGATCGTTTCTCTTTCTCTGATGTTTCTATAGCAACAAGACACAGGAGATGGGAGGGAATTGAAGCGGTCACATTAAAAGCTCGCTATCCAGGTCAATATCTCATAGCGCGTGGTGGGACAGTTACACGATGTCTACTGTAAAAAATGGCATGAATGTTTATTCTAATTGCTGTATGTGGCCTAATGATGAGCAGATGAAAATGTTATTGATAGAATGAGTGCAGAAAAGGTAAGAGGAACTGAGATCATTATCAGTCACTGACTCATTCGACACCCTTAAGATGTATTCGGTCCAAACTTTGGCTCTGCACTACTGTGTGGAGTTTATATGTACAGTGATCCCCCGTTACTTCGCATGTCACTCATCGCGGTTTCAGTGTATCACAGTTTTTTTTTTCCAGTTAAAAAACGTTCAGAAAAAAATGCCAAATGACTGAAAGGTTTTGTACATGGCTGTAGCTTGATCCCCACTTTGCAGATTTGCATCTATCGTGCGGGGTTCTGGTCCCCATGACCGCGATAAACAGAGGATGACTGTACTCCACCTGTGCTTATGTGGTCTTTCACTTCATCCTTACCTAAAACATGCAAATATGTTGCTTGAATAAGTGAATACAAGTATGAATGCTTTTTGTCTCGATGCATTCTGCCCTGTTGAGATGTTTGTGTAGATTTATTAATGACTGCAGATTGAGTGGGGTTTACAGTATATTGTGTTTTTTGTCAGCTTTTTCATTTTTGGAACAGCAGTAGTGCACTGCACGTTTCTTGGAATTATTCCACTTATGTATAAGTGGACTCTTATTTGTTAAAGGTTATTCGCTTAGTGAGTTAGTCAATACAATTTTCAAATGTCATCTGTTTTTGCAATATTTATTCTGACCTCTTCCGAAATATTCCAGCTGACAAATAGACCACATTTGAAAACAAAACGCATCCACAAAACACTTAAAAACTAAATTGTAAGTACTGGTATGCATTTTTCCCAAGCCCAGACATGAATAAAAACGACAAAAGCTCTCCTAAAATTGACTAAAATTTAAAATAAGTTAAAAAAAAAGAAGGAAAAAGAACCAAAATATATCTTGCGATTTCAAAATGGAATTCTTGGCAAAAAAACTGCCATTATATTATTGTATTGTTTTTTGGGGTTTGTTTGTTCTTAAACAAATGAATTCATAAAACTGTGTTGGCCAGATGGTGATCACTTCACTTCACTGAGCTTCACTGAGCACTGTTAGCAGCCACAACAATGTTACGCTTGGAAAAATAGCCTTTAAGATAGTAAAGATATCACCATATGGCTGGAGAAAGTTAATTATGTGTCAATATTAAAAACCACCAAGTGTGCCTGATTTCAGCTTGTTGTATTTCTTGAGTGGCATAGAATTGTCGAGGAGCTTCCGCTCATCGCCAGCAGATGTCTCCCTCTTTCTGGTTGAACAAGCATTGAATTCCATAGCCATTTTCACCATTTTTTCTCAAAAGGCATTAAATACTTATCTGTAAAAAGATTTGTTGTTGATCCGACAATACCCAAGATATAAATAAAATGAATGGATGGGGGGAGAGGATGCTGAGAAGGTTTGCGCGCCCTTGAATTGGATTGGATTGGATTGGAAAGTGATGAAAGGAATGAAAGTAGAAAAACGAAATACATGAGCTGAATGAATGCTGCTAATCTTTATTCAAGAGGTTACATTATTGTACTGTATTGTATTGTATTGTATTGTATTGTATTGTATTGTATTGTATTGTACTGTATTGTATTGTATTGTATTGTATTGTATTGTATTGTATTGTATTGCATTGAAAACTAATATAGTTAGGTTCGGATAGTGGATCTTACAAGAAAATCTTTGGAAACGTATTTTGAAACATTAAATATATTTAGAGCGCCTATTTTGTCCAGATTGAAAGTGACATTGTGAATGGTGCATCCTACAGAAATGAATAGAAATAAAAAATGACTGGGCGCGTAGCTAATCATGCAGCTCATGGCCAGCGATGACTCATCACCATCATTCGAATATGGAGTTGTTTTGACAAGATGTTCCTTGCCGTCGCTTATGTGCGTTGGGCAGGCAATGCGACAAAACAGGCAATGCGACAATCCTGTCAAATCATATGAACAAGTCCCACCCAGAAAGGTACAAAGCATCTAAATTCAAGCCTTTTTACCTTCTGGATTGTGAGTTGCATACTTTACATACAGGCAAGTAATGCACGGCAGCACAAATGTATGTCTCGGATCTTCCCAAATACACCGCCACAGGTAAACTCATCCATCAACCAGTTTTATTTGTTCCTCACTTTCATTTCTTTTCACGTGAACGCAAAGGTGAAAAACACTTTTTTTTATGTGTCACTTTGGTCTGGCAACTGAAATACGTGTGTTTGGACTGTGTCCTTTTGGCAATGATGTGATGAAAAGCTCAATTTGACCTGAGACAAATAGGCCTTGTCAGCCTGCGACACTATCCGGGGGGGAGGTAGTGGGGGAGAGAAGGGGGTGGGGGGCTATTGCCCGTGGCTCCATGTGAGATTGTGGACACATTAAGTCAACATGATTCCTTTTTATTTGCTTCTTTGTTTTTGAAAGAAACAAACAAAACTACATCAAGCACTTGGATGAGAGAGCAGATGCATTTTTGTCTTAATGGGGAATAGGTACTATTATTCATTTTACAAAGAAAGCCGTCATATTACAAACGCTTGGAACATACCATGTTTTCTGGTGTATAAGGCGCAACAGAGTATAAGGCGCACCCCCAATCAATTGTGTATTTTCAAACATTTTCCATATACAAGGCGCACCGGACTATAATGAAAACAGTTTTCTAAATACTGTATAATATCTAAATATCTAAAAGTTTTCCAAATATGAGGCACACCGCATTATAAGGCGCTACAATAGAGGCTGTTATGCACAACTTCTTCAGCGTGGGGAAATGGGGTCGGTGGCTGCTCACAGTAGTTGCGAGACATGTTGTGGCTCAATATTACTTCACATTTAAGGTGCACCTCCATATAAGGCGCAGGGTCATCTTTTCAAAAAAATCAAGACTTTTGGGTCCACCTTATACACCGGAAAATGTGGTACTTGTTTAAAACTCTTTGGATGCCAAATGCGACAAACCTTGAGGTTTCTTAAAAATATTGACTTGTTATTGTATTATCGGGGAAAATATGCACTTCAGACATAAAAAAAAAATCATCATAACATTTCAAATCAACAATATTCAATTAATTCTTTTCAAATATACTGTATTTATATTAGTGTACCGGCAAACAGGTTTTTTTTTTTTCATATAAAACAGAAACGACCGACGGAAATCCAAAATTCACTTTCTAAATGACAATTTAATTCCATTGAATCCAAATATTATTCCAAAGCACCATACATGAGTGAAAAAACTTTAGTCACAAACATTGAAGTGGTAATGTTGACTTAATAATGATTGAATGGTTGTCTCTCTCGATGAGGCTGGTCCTTAGTCAGAAGGATACAGACAGGCAGTACCATTGATTGTATTGATCTACTAAGGTTCTTTCAGATCAGTGTTGCATTATTTTTTCAACTGTATTAAACAAGTTTGCTTATTATCAATTTTTAAAAAGCCATGAATCGCCTGGGTCTATTTCTCCCCAACTGAATACTGATTAAACTATGAACCTAGGCAAAAATAAATCAAAGGGTTGTATACAGTATGTTACAACCAAGAGCTATTAATGATGACCAACTGAGCCAGCATGGCTGGTTTGCGCTATGCGCTGCTCCAGTCATTTGGTGTTTATCTCCATGACCTAGCTCCTTTACGGCCCAGCACCTTTTACATGCTAGAGGAGAGCTGGAGCCCAGTTTACGTACCCTTATAAGATTGCCACGCATAATGATTCTTCTCCAAAGTTGTAAATGTTCCAGACAATGACTATTAACCCTATATATAATTTAAATTCCTATATTCCTATATCTAATTTAAATTCTATATATAATTTAAATTAGGTCTTCCGAACCCAAGTCTTGACAACATCATACTACAGTGGGGAATAGTGGTGAACGCCAAATAGCACCTCAAAAATATTCTCTACCTGCAAGTCCCACTATAAAGACCAACAGTAAAATACAGCAGCCTACTAGAACCAAGCGTTCATGAATAAGGTTTTATTTTATTTCATCGCTAGACCTTCAGGTGTGCTACGGCTGAATCAATCCAGACTGAAAAAAGTATGGTGTGATATACTACAAGTCCACTCGACGGTACTGTTAGCTAGGAAATAATGACCTTTCTTAAAGGATTAATGATTCTCATTAATGATGTCCATTTTTTCTTGAAAAGTCCGTCTTGAAAATAGCTTTAACAGTAAATCTACAACCAAATCCATCTCTTCTTTCAGCCATTATGGGTTGACTAAACTGCTATTAAATCAACACAATATATTTGCTCATGCAGCTCGTTACCGATACAATGTGCTAGCTCGGGCCAGTATGCTCTTGTCACTAGCCAATCATAGTTTGCGAAAACTGATGTTGACCAGCAGCTTCAAGAAAGCGTTGGTACCCCTTTTGGGTTGCCAAGTCGAAATCCGATTGCAACAGTTTGATCGACACATTTGATACGCCAAGGCCCGTAGAACTGATTATGAAGGCGTCCAGGTTTCTGACCCTGGTTACAAATGATGGCCGAAATGTGATTGGTTAAATTCTTAAATTCTTAAGCACAACAGGGTAAAACAATGAAAGGAAGCTGAAGGACAGTTTGGAATAATTTAATAAGAATTCATGGACAAAATATAATTCACATTAGTGAGTGATTCAGATATTATTAGGCCAGCAGAGAAGGATTTGCAGCCCTTGATGGTCCGCCACTGGTAGCCAGGCTCCAAAAAAATTACTCTGTTCTGAATAATTGTACTTATTTTCAGAACTGAAGAATGTGTACAGGGTCCTTTCAAATGCCTAATTTGGACCTTGATAAAGTTAAAGTTAAAAAAAACAGCTTCAATCAGTGTTGAAAACAAGAAATGACAGAAGGTAAACGATGATGGTTTATTGAGGGGGATGTTTTGCATCACAAGTGGTTAAGATAGAAAGCTTTGCCTTGAGGAATATTTTATTTCAGTCTTTGCCTCAAAGATCTTATCTCAATCATTCATTATATGTGGAAATGTCAGGATATGCAAAACAGAACAAACACATGGGAATGTAAATGACATGTATTGGTGCATGTTTTAGTTACGCTTTAGAGTAAAGCGCCCAGATTTTTTTCTATCCTCCTCTCTTTGCACCTCTTATTTAGAGTCTGCGTTTGTTTCTCACCCGCATTTATCTCCGTACGGCTTGTAGTGCTCCACACACATCTAGACTCAGGCTTGTAACACAATCAGCGAGCCCAGCGTTGTACATCTGTGAAAAAAGGGAGAGCCAAATCATGTCCTCTGGGACGTAGTGACCATGAACACACTGCCATATGGGCAGGCCAAAGTTGTTTAATGAGGCCAAAAAAAGTGATTGATGCTTGCAGTCACCTACTACACAAACAGTCTGAATGCCCAACCTCTGGAGCATAGCCAGAAATGTTATTAGACACATTACATTACATTACATTACATTACATTACATTAGAAATGTAATTAACACAGACAGCCACCGCGTAATCATATCCTGTGATCAAGTGTTCATTCATTTCTATCATTTCTAAAAAAAAAAAAATACATGATGCAAAAGATTTGTTAAAAAATGTGATTTTTTTTTTACTTTGTTCCTGATTATGTTATGAGTGTGTGTAAGGTATACAGTATTTGTGCATTTTATTTCCTGGTGCTATGATACACAACGACTGTACTTCACGGCCATGTGAATGGTGTCACAAGTAATATTTTTGTTTTAGGTTTTTTTAATGGTTTTTTTTTCCGTTACCTGATGTAAACCTGTGGTGAGGCACCCATAGTGCGGAAAATATGGTCATTTTTTTCAGGGCTCTACATGACTATCAATTTTATTTCTCTTTGCACCCTCCCCCTTAGGCCATAGGCTTTTTGGAGATTAATGTCTCGGCACCTCCCTGATCGACTATTGTAACTCACTTCTCTTTGGTGTCAATCAAAAATTTCTCCATAAACTCCAACTCGTCCAAAAATCATCAGCCCGGATCATCACTAGAACCCCCTCCTTTCACCACATCACCCCTGTCCTCCAGCACCTCCACTGGCTCCCTGTTTCGGATCGAATTCAAAATTCTTCTGTTTACATTCAAAGCCAACAATTACCTTGCCCCTCCCTATCTTTCAGACCAGCTTCAAATATCCGTTCCCTCTCAGTCCCTCAGATCCTCATCCTCCCTTCACCTCTATGTGCCTTCTGCCCGTCTCACCACAATGGGATGCAGAGCTTTCAGCCGCTCTGCTCCCAAACTCTGGAATTCACTTCCACCCAAAATCCGTAATATTGATTCCCTCCCTACTTTCAAATCCGACCTCAAAACCCATCTGTTAAAAATTGCATTCATGGTGTAGTTCAATCAGAGATTTTATTATTTATCATTTTATTTCTGGTTTTATTGTTTTGTGCTTTATTTTTTTGATTGTAAAGTGTCCTTGGGTCTTCTGAAAGGCGCTTGAAATTAAATGTATTATTATTTGTATTATTATTATTATTATTATTATTATTATTATTTTTCATTAGTAATATTAATATTAATATTAATATGTAGAAAAAAAGACAACAAGAAAATTGTCTGTAGCATTTCTCGCCTCAATTCGGGAAATAAATTGAAGACCCTCAGAGAGATCAGTTGAAGAAGACATGCAGAGTGGAATAGGACAATCCATCATAGGTCACTCTTCTCAAATAATAATGGGTCTCGAGACAAGCTGCTTTGGGGACTTCTTTTATGATTACATGTACAACATACCTTATTTTCCACACTATAAGGTTTATACATTCTATACAATACATCTTGATTTATGTAGCGCTTTAACAACAGCTGAAGCTGGAACAAAGCACTTAACATGGACAAATATCATACAGGAAATGAAGCAGTCACAAAGATAGTAGAAAGCACCAGGGAGTAAAATTAAGATCAAGTCTGAATCATGCCGAGTCAAATGCTAATGAGTACGAGTGAGCTTTTAGGCGGGTTTTAAAGATGGGCAGCCAGGGGGCTTGCCGAATGTTCAGTGCGACCAGAGAGTGGGACCAGCAACGGTTTAGTTTTCGGCACATCTAATAATGTAGTAAGAATCGAGTGTTCTTTATGCAAAATGTGTAATTTTGCATTCAGATTATTTGTGTATAATATGCAGCTCTGTGAAAAAGAAAGAAAGGTTGAGGTAATCGTGCCAAATGGGAGTCTGGTTTAACTTGATGCTGTCTTTCAGACAAGGAAACCTCGTAAAAAAACTGGGAAATAGCTGAGCATTGAAAAGTGAGTCAGAGTGTGGCAAAGGTGGTGAGCAGTTTGAAAAAGCCAGCGTCAGAAAAAGGGAGCTTGTGGGGAGGGGGGAGTCATAAATAAATGAGACTGAGCCACGGAACTGGCTTCTTGGATGGGAGGGAAGCTGTGACTTGGTCGCCGTGGGAATCGCTGTACACATTTGCCAATTCAGCTAAAAGGAATTCGGCGGATATTAAACTTCGAGGGCCCTTATGATTTGTGAAAAATGGGATGAGATACATATCTTGGATAAAATAAATCATACTGGTGGTCTCATTCTTTGCCTGACTGTTAAATATTGATGCTTAAGCATTGATTAGGGTTGTATTTTTGAAAGCATTGATCCAAAGATAGTCAAAACTAATAGTCATACTTTCTATCAACCTCTCTCAAGATGCGATTCGGACTACAATGAAACATGATAAAAGCATGTCAGACGCACTATGTTTAAATTCCTGCCATCCAACAAAACACACACTTAAACACACACACACACACACACACACACACACACACACACACACACACACACACACACACACACACACACACACACACACACACACAGAGCGAAAGAAAGAAAAAACAGACAAATTACTCCCACTAACAATGTCATAAAAACATCAGAGACACATGAAACAAATATGTATCTAAATGTAGGTTTACAGCAGGACTTGACAATGCTAAGCTAAATTTAGCATCATTAGCTCATCATTTAGCTCAAGTTGAAAGGAGCATCAGTGTAGAGTGCCGATGCGTATGTGTAACTGTCGTGGCTTGGAATTGAAGCGGATTTTCGTGGGACAGGAGATGTGAGACGATCTCTTTTCGTCAATGGATGCTACAGCTCCGTGTTTGCTTTTAACATTTAGCTTGTAGCAGACGTGCACATTTCACCACTATCCACTGGTGAAAAGGGTGCTTTGATCCTCTCCTCTTTCATCTAGAACTGCTTCATACAACAAAGAGGGTGCAGAAAGTGCTTGAGATTGAATGAATGTCTACCTTTTGTGTTGTCACATTATTTGTTATTTAGTTTTTGTTGTTGTTATTTTGACTTCAAGATGGCGCCGCAAGAGTGGCTGCCTTAACAACAGGTCCTGTATTTTGCTTTTCTACTTCTGCCTTTCCTTTCCTCTTACGTTCATCACTTTGCTTCTGTGAAATGTACATTCATTTCTCCACTGCGAGACTAAGAAAGGCTAATCCAATCCAATCCAATCCGAATTCCCTTTCAAAAATATATTGCACAACAACTATGACAAAATTAACTCATTAGGAATAATAAATACACCTGATAATGTAAACCTAATATTTTTTTTACTTAAAATCCTACAGACAGCATTAGCATCATTGCTATTTGCAAATGAGATTGATCTAAAGATGACACCATCAATTGCTGCTTCCTTCCAGTGGCGGTGATGACATCGCGTGCACATTAGCATGACAACATAACACACGCTTCCATTGCACACTGGGGGTACAGAAATTTAAGGGAAACTTCTCGTCCACTTTCTTTTGAAGCGACTCATGAGCCGTGTGTTGAGCAGAACGTTTTTGGTCAACATGTTACAATTCCTTTCTTCTGACTGCTTCTTCTTTGATTTATTGTCAGATTCTCTCTCAAATTGGTCAAGGCTCGGTATGAGTCTGCGGACGGGTTTGTGTGGAGCGTTGATTTACGCCACTGTGTGGGTCATAATCACTGCATCAGCCATGGGCAAATTTCTATTCCATGCTATTTCATGGACGATAAAGCATTTGAATTCATGCATGCCTCACCTTAATATATGCATGCAGTTACTACAATAAGCAAATTATTATGTTTTATGTGTTTGTTTGCTTGAATTGGAATTGATGGAACTCAATACAGAGTGGAACAGAATAAAAACAAGATTTGGATGAGCATAAAATTGAAAAGAAGAGGTTAAACAAAATATGTCTGTGAGTTACACCTCTGGAAAGCAAACTGAGTGGAATTGTGTTATGGTGGCGCTTTTTCTTCCGCTTTTTGTTGCACTGCTTCAGCTGAGTTGAACCCCTGCTAGAGTGGAAGAGTGGAGAGAGAAAGAAGTAGGTCAGAATGTAGCTGAAAATACTATTTAAATACAGCATGCAGATAATGAGACCTAAAATGCTGTGTTTAAGAGGATGGGTGCATCACCAATGAAATATTTTTTTTTTTTTTGTTCTGGAGAAAGATTCGCGGCTTTCTATCTACCTATCAATAATAATAATAATAATAATAATAATAATAATAATAATAATAATAATAATAATTGCGAAAGTTCATAATTATTATTATTATTATTATTATTATTATTATTATTATTATTATATCAAGCACCTTTCAAAGCTCTTTACACTTTATAGTCACAGACAAGCATAGATACAAGAATAAATAAAATACAATTATGAATAGAAACAAGATATAAAGCTACACAGAAAATGAAATTTTAAATAGGTGGGTTTTGACATTGGATTTGTAGGTGGGAAGAGAATCGATGTTACGAATGTTGGGAGGAAGTGAGTTCGGTATCTATCTATCTATCTATCTATCTATCTATCTATCTATCTATCTATCTATCTATCTATCTATCTATCTATCTATCTATCTATCTATCTATCTATCTATCTATCTATCTATCTATCTATCTAACCGAAAAGTTCGTAAATCGAGGTATCACTGTACTTTGTTCTTCTTGCAAATTCACAACATCTACCCTCAAGCATGCTTGAAAAAGGTTTTGTTAGTTTTTTTTACACCACAGCAACTTTCATACTGTGCAGAAAAAAAAGTCCATGTGTGTCTAAAACTATTCCCATTGTCTCTTACACTGTGTGCCACTTAAAGGGACCTTGGGGGGTGCTGTTGTCCTCACAACCAATAGGGAGCATCACAGCCAGCTACCCGATCACCAGAATGAACGAAAGAGAGGGAGACAGAGAAGGGAGAGAGGGGTGTGTGTGTGAGTGGGCGAGAGACATTTCACAACACTTTGTAAGCCGAAAGCATTGCACATCATTGGTCGATCGAGTGACCACAGGAGCTGCATGTTTTCAACCCCAAGTAGTTTGCCTGACTGAATTGAACCTGACTGTCTGACTTCTGAAGAACATTTATTTCCTTATCTCTTGGATTGCTACCGAAACACGCATTGCAGAGCTCTGAAAAAAAATGCTCGTCGGACGCAAATCGCCTTGGAGGCAGTTGCAGGCTTCTTTTTTCAGACTGCTGTGTCTCATTCCTACAGGATTCCCCATCCAGAGTGTGGATATGCAACGGGCTACCGACAACATCACAGTCCGCCAGGGTGACACAGCCATTATCAGGTAAACAAGGCTCGTTGTATAACTTTGGCCACTCAATGTCTTGCTGCTGATTGGTTGGGAGTTCAAGTGAGCATTGTTGGCAACGTGTTTTTGGATGTGCAACTTTTCCTCACCAAGGAACCTGTCCATTTGCGACTCATTCCGACTAGACGGCTGTCAATTTGATGTGATTTTTTTTTGTTGCATTGATTTCTGAGGACTGTTTGGTTATGGTATGCTTTTAATTTGGTGTTGATAATAGCACGTCTAGCACAAGAAAAACAACACATGAATGTGGCATATTGTGTGTATATTGAGCTTTGCTTTACAAATATTAGCATTATTTTGAAGCGCCTTCCAATAGTTTGTTAGTTATATATGTAACGACTAGACTGTCTCAGAATTGTTTATTTGTGTTCCCAAACACCCAATCTCATTTGATTTTCTGCTCTGGTGCAGTGATTTTAATTTCCTTTGTGTCATTGCAGTTATCGTTAACTCATTAACTGTCAGGCATATGCATAAATGTGTCCACTCCAGTGCCTGGGTTTTTGTCATTGCCACTCGAATTGCAGGACCCACAGAATATGGAATACATAAACAGTAAATGCAAGGTAAGAAACCTTAGACTATCTTCTCTTGTCAGAAAAAAAGTTAATTCCTCAATTATATTGGTCTGGAGTTATATGCGCTTGAAATGAGGGCAAATAAAAACACAATGCAACACATACTTATTAGTTTATTTAGGGGGTTTACAACAGCTGAAGCTGGAACAAAGTGCTAATATGTAAAAAAAGAAAAACAGGAAATATTGCCCCCATGTGGGCGGGAAAAACATTGACAGATGTTTGGCCAGCGCTTTATCGGCACCAAAGCATGAAAAAAACAAAACACGAACTAATTCGGGAATGGCGTTCAACGTCATGATTTTAATTAGAAAATACATTTGTGAATGGCAGTGAATGAGTCAATTTACATTTTCGAGGGCGATCTTTGAACGCCTCTTGAGTCAAACAGAGACAGAGATGTGTCTGCATTTGTTGAGTGAAAAAAAGCCTTCATAAAGTGTGCATGAAAAAACAACACAGCCGTTCTCCATGTTTCGGAGCTGCAACTCATCTACTCATTTGTAATCATGCCCTCGCCGCTCTGATGCAACATAATCACGTTCGCGACAAGGCAAGCTGTCAACTCTGCTGGGCAGATGTCAGTGATCACGTGATGCGAGCTATCCTTTCGTGGCAGATTATGAATGATGAGGGTTTTTTGCCCTCCCCCTATTTCTTTTTTTGGAACATTTCTCCGCCTTCCTGTGGATTGTGCTTGGTTTTACAATGCAAAAAGATCATGGAAAATTAAAAATAGTGTGAGATATACAGTATGATTTGTGTGTGTGTGTGTGTGTGTGTGTGTGTGTGTGTGTGCGTGCGTGTGTGTGTGTGCGTGCGTGTGTGTGTGTGTGTGTGCGTGTGTGTGTGTGTGTGTGTGTGTGTGTGCGTGTGTGTGTGTGCGTGTGCGTGCGTGTGTGTGTGTGTGTTTAGAAATAATTGGATGTTTGAAGTGCTTGTCTTCATCAGTGAGAAATTAATCAGCTGTGTTGTAGCAATTTATTTGCAGGGTGCTGTTGTGAGTTTCCAGAAGTCTTCAATAAAACAAAAAAAGAACATTTTATTGAGCTTATTGCATAAAAAAGGTTGTTCAATAATACACATGGTTTTCAGCAAAAATTTAGCCTACAATTCTATAGAAATCAACCTTAAATGGAAATATTAAAACATGCTCATTTACTGCCAGACGATGTGCAAAAATCATGTTCACGACTGTGCCAGGGTTTTTGTCATTTTCACTCAAATTCCATGACCCACCGAATATTGAGTTTTAGGCCTATATAAACATTCAATTCAGCGTAAGAAACCTCAGACTGTTTTCTTTCATAAAAAAGACCAATTAATTTCTAAGTCATATGGGTCTGGACTTATCTGAGGTTGAAATGGGCGCAGCTATACAAAAACATCGCCAGAGATCTGACCAGCGCTTTGAATGCCGTTAACGAGGATGAGGAAACTGTTTGAATGAAGGGTTATTGTCTGACTTTCGAGATTAATAAAGGTCTTCAATTTGCCTACAAGCTGCTTCAACTTTCCAATCATTTGAATCTTCAAACAGTGACATTTGACCCCCAATAGCACAGCCACAGACCACAGCACTGTCATTGTAGGCCATGACATATCAATCTTCCCACATTTTCAAGATGTGGGTCATTGTAAACACTCAACTCTTCACCTCAACTTTATTGGCCTGTTGTTTCAAAAAAAGAGTGTGATGGGCAATTTACTTTGAAATAGCTCAGATATACAAATAGTTGGCTATCATCCTTGCCTGTCTTCACACCAGCTAGTGAAATGACCCAACCCAGTGAATCTTTTATCGAGCTGATCAAAATGCAGAATGGCTGCTGATATATTCCAGATTGTGACATAACTCTGTTCCGAATTGACATAATTGTGCCCCTACACTGCATTTGTCTACCCATGACTTGGCAGCTTGATTGGCTAAAGATCCGCCATTTTCTAGCTACAGCTGGAGTGGAGCCGTGAAGCAGAGCTTCGGTATTAGCACAGATTAGTGTTCACTAAAAGTGTTACCATCCTTAGCAAATACGTAGTTGTCAATGTGTGGGAAGAAGATTGTCATGCTTGGCGATGTGTCTGCCCTGAACGATCCAAGATTTTAATTAACCCCCCATTCCATTTTTAAAGATTTTTGGAGGGAATGTAATCACACACACCTCCTATTTTCTCTGTATTTAATAGTTCTCGGCGTTTTTGGGTGAACTTTTAGTGTTTTAATTGCCATTATCTCCCACCCCAGCCCCTCTTCACTGTGTTTCAGTGACACCAATTGTCTCCAAATGTAGGCCCTTTGTTGGTGCAAGGACCGTGGGTCGACTGCACACTATGTAAACGAGTTGTTGAAATAGACTGGGTAGACTTCTTTTCCATTTTCTGATTGGATTGATAATTTGATTCTTTTAACTCCGTGTTGGAAATCCCAAATTCTGACATGTCATCATTCAGAATCATCAGAATCAGAAAGCCCTTAATAGTCCCACAGTGGGTTTGTGTAAGCTCTCAGTCGTACAGGAGTGGTCCATCGATGACAAGGTTTCTTCAGCCGTCAACTGCACTTCTTTGAAGGTGTCGGACGTTTCGCTTTTTATCCGAGAAACTTCCTCAGCAAACTTTCGAAACAAACGAAGTTTCTTGGATAAAAAGCGAAACGTCCGACACCTTCAAAGAAGTACAGATGACGGCTGAAGAAACATTTTCATCGAAGTCCCACAGTGGGGAAATTTGCAATTGACGGCAGCAAGATTGAAGAAAACAAAAGAAGTATTGAATGCAAAAAAAAATGACAGAAGATGGAACATACAGTAAATGAGTCATATGTGATATATTAATATTAATATAGTAAGCATTGCGCCTGCATTATATAATGACATGTAGAAATAGAGCAATTTTAGTAACAAAAAATAAATCATTAGCACACTTGTTTATTTCAAACATATATACCCATCAATCTAAATTATCTAAACCTCTTATCTCTCTCTCTCTCTCTCTCTCTCTCTCTCTCTCTCTCTCTCTCTCTCTCTCTCTCTCTCTCTCTCTCTCTCTCCCCCCCCCCCCCTCTCTCTCTCTCTCTCTCTCTCTCTCTCTCTCACCCCCCACCCTGTTTACATTGATGGGATTGGATTGTCCATCAATTGGACTTTGATTCGCAAAGAACTGAGATAAGAAAATTGGGATGGTGGCAAATGATCAAGTGGAAACAAACACGATTGTCCCAGAATCCGAGCCAATCAAAAGCTGCGATAGGATTTTCAAATGTATTTCACTTTTGCTGAGACCTTAGTCCACGTGCTGAGTGCCTGCAAGTGGAGTCATTATCGTCTTGTCCCAATGTGTGTTTTGTTTTTCGAGATAACAACAGAAGACTGCTCAGGAATTTGTTTTTGTCTGGATAATTTGCCACTCGTGCAGAGTTTAATGCAGTCTTTTCAAACACTGTAATTGTGAGCAATACTTTGACTTTGGTCGGTTGGATCTAAAGCTTTCAAATAAACCCTCAAAACTAAAACCTCCAAAGTGCTTGGGACCTTCACAAAATCTGGTGTTCAACTTGTTCATAAATAAATCAAAGCTGTGTTATCAAGCCACATACTGGAATGGGTTGTTTTTTTTATCCACTGACCCTTACTGATATGGATGCTTGATATATTCATGAAACATGTGGGAATGCCCAGGTTGCGTTAAGGAAACAACAAAGGCTTTCAAAAAGTGCATTTCACAAATGTTTTGTGTCACATCCATTGAAGTCCATCAGACTAAACTAATGGCTGCTCGCCGTGCCCAAAGACAAACACCATTTTTTGAGTTGTATTCTTCAATACCGCATGTAGAGTTAGCCTGATAAGCAGCAGTTGTCACGTGGCAGGTCCGTTCGGCGGAAGAGAAAGTGTCCTTGTTATCATGTACTGTAAAGAGTTTAGCTGTCCTTGGTCTCACTGCGGGAAATTAAATCCTAATCCCGTCATGAGGAAACAATCGGTTCAAACGTGGTGGAGCATCCACACCGATCTGTTTGTGTGCGTGGCAATGTGAATGTAAATGTTGATCAGCGTTGAAGTGGAGGGGTGTTTTGAAACACTAACATAGAATTATAAACAATGGGAACACGGATGCACATCTCTGTGCAAGAACATACGCTGTCACATTGCATTACATTTTCTGGGTTCTGGCAAAGATCTCCGACCATTAGCGTACTGAAGAACCCCCCCCCCTATCTGAAATAGAAGAGAAAAGATAAAGGAAATGACAAGAATGGTGAAGAAATTGGAAGAGAAAAGGATCTCTATATGGGCAGAAATGTCAATGTGCTGGAGGCTGTGCATTCTACACATGGCAGCTGCCATGTTCTTTTTTTTCTACATTTAGTGTCCACTTTTTTCTTGTAAGATGCTTTGTCCTATAATTTGAAGTCCTTTTGTCATGAATTTGTGACTGCATAAAAGGCAGAAATGTTCTTTTGCATTGTGAAATGTAAATACTGTATGTGAATGAACAATTGACAGAATTAATACGGAGTCGTAAAAAAATATTTTGCCTTGCTTGATTTCTGATTCTTTTAAATGGCATATTGATCAGACTTAATCTGATCAATATGAGCTTTGTCGCACAAAGTAATTATTTCAGACTGACAGCACAATTCAGCGTATTATTTCTTTGCAAGTCATCAAATC